>NC_064303.1:25736024-25776678 GCF_023373825.1 Bactrocera dorsalis | reverse complement strand
CGAATCACGATCGCGTAAAACCAATTCCACTGCACAACATTTTGCTTCCTTGGCTACAAAAATTTCGGAAGCCGGTCTTCCGCCAGACATGGTGATACATATCGAGGCAAAAGTGTCGGCTTTAGTGTTCGAGGAAATCAGCAATTTCTATTTGGGGTATTTGAGGTAGATTAATTAACAATGTGATAACGACAGACTGAAACTATTTTTTGTTCAATTTATGTAGAAAATTTTTTTTTTTAAGTAGTGAGTAAGCAAAATTGAATTTCATGTTTTTTTTGTATATATGTATACAATATAATGGTGATATTAGAAGTAACTTTTTTAATTTAAAAATGTGACATGTGAAATGAGAATAGAACGGTCGATTTTTTTGGTGTTAGGGATTTTCATGCATTAGTATTTGAACAGATCACGTGGGATTTAGGACATGGTGTCAAAGAGAAAGATTGCTCAGTATGCTTTGACATTTCATCATGAATAGACTTACTAACGAGCAACGCTTGCAAATCATTGAATTTTATTTTACCAAAATCAGTGTTCGGTTCGAAAATGTGTTTCGCGCGCGTGTTTTGTTCAGCGATGAGGCTTCATTTCTGGTTGAATGCGCTACGTAAATAAGCAAAATTGCCGCCATTTGGGGTGAAGAGCAACCAGAAGCCGTTCAAAGAACTGCCCATGCATCCCGAAAAATGCACTGTTTGGTGTGGTTTGTACGCTGGTGGAATCATTGGGACCGTATTTTTTCAAAGATGCTGTTGGACGCAACGTTACGGTGAATGGCCGATCGCTATCGTTCGATGCTAACAAACTTTTTGTTGCCAAAAATGGAAGAACTGAACTTGGTTGACATGTGGTTTCAACAAGATGGCGCTACATGCCACACAGCTCGCGATTATATGGCCATTTTGAGGGAAAACTTCGGACAAACAATTCATATCAAGAAATGGACCCGTAAGTTGGCCACCAAGATCATGCGATTTAACGCCTTTAGACTATTTTTTGTGGGGCTGCTCACAGTCAAGTCTAAAAGTCTACAGAAATAAGCCAGCAACTATTCCAGCTTTGGAAGACAAACATTTCCGAAGAAATTCGGGCTATTCCGGCCGAAATGCTCGAAAA
Source organism: Bactrocera dorsalis (assembly GCF_023373825.1). NCBI lineage: Eukaryota > Metazoa > Arthropoda > Insecta > Diptera > Tephritidae > Bactrocera > Bactrocera dorsalis. The sequence goes on along the minus strand of NC_064303.1, from coordinate 25,775,556 downwards.
AGTTGCCCAAAATTGGACTTTCCGAATGGACCACCTAAGACGCAGCCGCGGTCAAACATTTAAATGCAATTATCTTCAAAAAGTAAATGTCATGAACCAATCTAACGTTTCAAATAAAGAACCGATGAGATTTTGCAAATTTTATGCGTTTTTTTTTTTTTTTTCTTTTTTTAAAAAAAAGTTATCACAGCTCTTAAAAAATTAACCCTATACAAAGAAATGTGAAATAGCCAAATAATATATATTTTTAAGGTAAATAAGTAATCATGAAGTACCTTGTTTTTACAAATTTTTATATATATATATATTGTATTTCTGAATAACTTTTTTAAATGTAAAAAACCTTTTGTTGTTTTATTGATAAAAATAATATTGCATGAAAATGGTTCACATTATAAAGCATTATTTGTAATAAATTCTTTTGGTTTCACGTAACTGAAATGCGTTTGCAGTTGAGCGATTGGCTGTTCTTGGTTGAAAATTCAAGAGAATTTACTTCTTCTCTCCAACGCCCGGGTATTTCTTTGTTACCTTCTGAGTGGTCAGCAAGCTCAAGGGTGAAGTAATTCCTGTCATTTTGTAACATTAAAAAATTATGAAGTACTGCCGTAGCTAAAACAATTTTGTCTGCATTCTTTGGGCAAGCATGTGTTTTGGTAAGCAGTACTCTCCACCGATTGGCCAAAATTCCGAATGCGTTTTCCATGTGCACTCGGGCTCTAAACAACGCCAAGTTAAATTTGTCTTTATCTTCTGGTAAGTGGCGGCCGGGAAATGGTAGCATTAAATTTGGTTTCAGTGGAAACGCACTCTCGCCGACGTAATAATACGGAAAGCTACGCTTTGTACCCGGTAAGTTTGTGTCAGAAGGAACTTCCAGAGTGTCATTCAGCAACTTCTTCCCAAAGGCACTGCGGGCAAATATTCCACCGTCACTTTGGCTTCCTAGAGCCCCGACATCAACATATGTGAACACATAATTAGCATCACTCACTGCCATTAGTACAATGCTAAACGTTTTCTTGTAATTGTAGTACAACGTTCCGCTATTTCTTGGGCTTGTTAAACGAATGTGCTTCCCATCTATAGCTCGCAAGCAATTCGGCATTCCTGTCTTTACATAGAACTTGTTTGCAATATCTCGAAGTTCGTGTGAGTTTGGTGTTGACAAATACACATCATGCAATTCATCTGAAATAGCGTCACATGTTTCGTATATAATTTTTCGGACTGTCGAAACTCCAAGTTTGAAAGACCAGGATAGAACATGGAAATTGCATCCTTGTGCCAAGAAACTGAATTTGGTAAGCGTTTGAGTATACCAGTATAATAATTATTTCACATTGACTTACATTAGTTTTGCGGGGTTGCTTTATGGGTTGCGTGGACTAAATTCCGTATAGATATGTATTTAGTTCTCACACTCCTCCCTCCTTCGGATAGTTTTGCATTCCGTGCAAAATTCAATTCATTCCATTTTTAATTTACAATGGTTATTTAAAGTAGAAAAAAATGTTAATTTACAATGGTTATTTGGTATAGAAAAAAATCTAAGATTTACGCCTAAAAGTATATATACATTTCTTTTTGCAATGCTCATTTGGCTTAAAAAAAAGGAAAATTCTAAGATTTACGCCTATAAGTATATGTATATATATATGTATATATTTATTTTTTTTTATAGATTTGTTTCATTTTTTTTTCAATTAATTTCAATTCAAAATTTTTTTTTTTTCAATTAAGTTCTATTAAATTATTTTTCAATTAACTGCAATTGAATTTTTTTCCTTGTTTTTCATATATTTAAATTCAGTTTTTTCTTTTTCTATAATATAATATACCTTAAAAGTGTTTAATAATATAACTTAGTTAAAAGTATAAAAGTATTAGAAAAATAAATTCCCTTTAGGGTCCTTCAATTGTCATGGTTGTGGCGTTCGCTTTAATGTGGACGCCCCACCGGTACATAACCACTTTGTATTTGTACGTATTGAATTTTAGACATTGTTTCCCTATGCCGTCTGAGAAGTTCTTGAGGCTTCTGCAGTTTCTGTCTGCGATTTCCGGGAAGGCCTCTAGTGCTGTTCTGTTTGCGTCAGCGGTGGAAATTTTTATACCTTCAGGTGGCAGCTCTACTTCCGCGGGTGGTTGTGGTATTACCGCTTTGGGGTCGGTGGTGGTATGCTGGCGTCTGAAGGTGGCCAATATCTGGGCTCGCTTTTCAGCTGCCAGTTTCGCTGTGAAGGGTTCGGAGATACATCCGAGTGCCCCCTTCACCTCGTCTGACGTATCGCATGACCCGCTCCATGGTCTCCAGCACGTAGATACCGCAATCGTTTGTGTTCTCTTGCTGGGGTACGTTTAGTAGCAGTTCCCGAAATTCGAAATCTCCTTCTCCGCCTCTCTCTTTGTACTCCCACTCGAGGAATTCGCGCCAGGCCGTGGTTGCGTGCCATATCTGGGGGGGTGAAAGCAGACTGTGTCCGTGACGTGGTGCGTGAGCTCGCGGTTGGATAGGGCGAAGAGGTACCAGTGATGCGCGGTGTTGTGTGGCGCTAGGACTACCCTCTGTCCAAATATATCCACGTTGCGGATCCAGCGGTGAATGCGACGGAAATTTTTATCACGTCTTCCTGGCTGGTTCAGCTAGCAGACAACGAATGGGCTAAGTATTGTACCTTTCAGGCCAAATTCAGCTTCCAGGTGCTTCGCATAAGAATCGATGACTGTGTCTGTAAGCCAAGATCCGTCCTCCAGGGATTGTAAGTCTGCTAGGTGCAGGAAGACTCCACTCGACCCCGCTGGGAAGGTAAGTTCCGCCTTCTCATTCTCCGGTAGCGTATCTTCTTGTTCGGAGGAGAGTTCGATCACCGGCGATCTCCATTGGATGGTGGCAGCATCAGAGGTGGACGCTTCGCTGCTACTGACTCGGCCGACGATACATGGCCCGGCGGCCAGGTTGACTTTTTGCGACGCTGCAGTCCAAGATGCTCGGCGGGTCGTGCTTATGTACGCTGCGATAGTGCGCCTCATGGCGGTCTGCACCTTACTAGCCTTTGCGGAAACTGTCATGGCTTTATGGTTGGTGGTGTGCGCAGTGGTGGCTTCGTTATCATGGTGGAATGTGGCGGCGTCGGGTACGTTGGCCGTGCAAACGTTGGTTCCGTGGCTCGCTGTTGCTATCCCTGTGCGTCGCGCCAGATATTGCGTCGCTGCCTGCAGGGCATCTGCGCATGCCGATCTGGCACTTCTAGTGCCTGAAGTGTCCGCTGCCTCCAGTGCCTGTATCTTGGGTAGTTTTCTCTGCTCCTCCTCCATCCGTTCACGGAATCGCTTCACATTCTGTGTCCACTTCTCTTCGTTATTCATCTTGTGTGTATAGCTTGTAGTAAAATTCTCCGGATGTCTTATCTCGCTGACGGCTCTTGGTCCAATGAATTTGATCTACTCGTTTGGTCAGTAGATATGCTCGGTTGAGTAAAAGGATTTATATTTTTATTTTAATTTTTAAATTTTTAATTTTTCTTTTTTTTAATTATTTATTTTACACTTCTGCGGAAGTGTTATATAAAGGGTGATTTTTTAAGAGCTTGATAACTTTTTTTAAAAAAAAAAACGCATAAAATTTGCAAAATCTCATCGGTTCTTTATTTGAAACGTTAGATTGGTTCATGACATTTACTTTTTGAAGATAATTTCATTTAAATGTTGACCGGGGCTGCGTCTTAGGTGGTCCATTCGGAAAGTCCAATTTTGGGCAACTTTTTCGAGCATTTCGGCCGGAATAGCCCGAATTTCTTCGGAAATGTTGTCTTCCAAAGCTGGAATAGTTGCTGGCTTATTTCTGTAGACTTTAGACTTGACGTAGCCCCACAATAAATAGTCTAAAGGCGTTAAATCGCATGATCTTGGTGGCCAACTTACGGGTCCATTTCTTGAGATGAATTGTTGTCCGAAGTTTTCCCTCAAAATGGCCATAGAATCGCGAGCTGTGTGGCATGTAGCGCCATCTTGTTGAAACCACATGTCAACCAAGTTCAGTTCTTCCATTTTTGGCAACAAAAAGTTTGTTAGCATCGAACGATAGCGATCGCCATTCACCGTAACGTTGCGTCCAACAGCATCTTTGAAAAAATACGGTCCAATGATTCCACCAGCGTACAAACCACACCAAACAGTGCATTTTTCGGGATGCATGGGCAGTTCTTGAACGGCTTCTGGTTGCTCTTCACCCCAAATGCGGCAATTTTGCTTATTTACGTAGCCATTCAACCAGAAATGAGCCTCATCGCTGAACAAAACACGCGCGCGAAACACATTTCGAACCGAACACTGATTTTGGTAATAAAATTCAATGATTTGCAAGCGTTGCTCGTTAGTAAGTCTATTCATGATGAAATGTCAAAGCATACTGAGCATCTTTCTCTTTGACACCATGTCTGAAATCCCACGTGATCTGTCAAATACTAATGCACGAAAATCCTAACCTCAAAAAAATCACCCGTTACAACTTCAACTCGCTGATGTTCACTGTTTTCTCTCTGTCACCGTCGATCTTTCGAATATGTACGATCACTGGGGAAATGTATCTAAGGATTTTGTAAGGACCATCGATTTTCTCGGCTAACTTTGCGGCGAAACCGTCCGCGGCTTTAAAAAGATGATCTTCCTTCGCGAGAACTAGCTCACCAATCGCGGGGGTCCCTTTTCTACGCCTCTGATTATAATGGCGGGCTTGATCCGTGGACGCTCTCTCCATGTTTTGACGAACAATTCTGAAGGATTCCTGCATTCTGTTGTACTTTTCTTCAGCCGTCGTGGGCATCATACCTGTGCCGATATTAACTTCGTCGAAAAGGGCCTTTGGCAGTCGCGGGTCTCGCCCTTGTACGAGAAATGCCGGGCTATACCCTGTGGAGGCCGAGATGCTGGAATTTACTGTGTGTTGTTCGGTAATTCGTTGATCGTTTGACTCGTTTCGTGAGATTCTTTTGGGGGGTATAAGGTGCGGCGAATTGCTGGCGTAGCCATAGTTCCTTTAGATATTGTTGCCATAGTGTCCTAGTAAACTGAACACCATTGTCCGAAATAAGGATCTTCGGAACACCAAATATTGCGAGGATTCTTTCTCTGAATGCATGACGAAGTCCTTCGGCTGTAGCGCGCCTCAGTCGGACTAATTCAACCCACTTGCTGAAGTGGTCGAAAAACACCAGTAGCATTGTATTGCCATGGGTTGATCGCGGTAAGGGTCTGATGATGTCAGTGCAAACTGTGGCAAACGGTTCTTGTGCCACCTGGGAAAGCATCTTTCCTGCTGGTCTCTGCTGTCCTTCCTTGTATTTCTGGCAAGACTCACACTGGCGTACGTACTGGCTAATGTCGCGGTACATTCCTGGCCAGTAATATCGGTTGGCCACTCGGGCTACTATCCGGCGTATGCCCATGTGTCCGGCGCTAGGTATATCGTGATTTTCTTGTGGCACCCTTATGCGGAGGGGTTTAGGCATACATTGCTTCCAGGGTACAGCCTCTTCATCCTGGGATCGACACGGAATGTGGCGATAAAATTGGCCATCCCTTTCCTTGTAATCCGCATACTTTTCTGGGTTTGCGCGTACTTCCTCTACTCGCTTTCGCCACCATTTGCATTGAGGTGCCATCGTCGTCGCTTGCTTATGGTCTCTAGAGGCTGTCGGGACAGTGCGTCTGCTACTTGGTTGAGTTTCCTTCTACGATACTTGATGTCGAAGGTATGCTACTATAATTCTAAAGCCCATTGTGCTATACGACCAGAAGGGCTTTCTACGGAATTCAGCCACTTCAGTGACATATGATCGGCTATCAACTTGAATCGATATCCCCTTAGGAAGGGTCTCATTTTCCGAATTCCCCAGACTATGGCTAGGCACTTCTTTTCGGTAGCTGAATAGTTTTTCTCTCCTCCTCCTCGCATCCTTCCAGATTCTTGCTAGGGTCCGTCTTCAAAGTGAATGTCTGGCTGAAATCCGGACATACCAGGACGGGAGCCTCCGTTAACTTTTGCTTGATACTTCCAAATGCTGATTGTTGCTCAGATCCCCGTTTCCAGTGTTTCCCTTTCTTCAAGAGGGCTGTGAGCGGCTGGCTCATGGTTATCCCCAGATATTGACGTACATCTTTCACGTTACTTGGGGGCTTCAGCTCCTGGATTGCTGCAACTTTCTCGGTATCGGCGTGGATGCCTTTGTCACTAATGACGTGACCTAAATATCGGAGTTCCTTCTTGAGAAACTCGCACTTTTCGGGATTAATTAGAAGGTTATTCTACTGTAGTCTCTGCAGTGCCTTTCATAAATTCCGTATATGTTCCTCGAATATAGAGGCTATGACGACTATATCGTCACGCTGGGCGAAGACGTGTGGCTTCACCTCAGGGCCTCTGAGCTGGTCGAGTACTTTCTGGAACGTCGCTGGTGCCGAATGTAAGCCGAATGGCATGACGCACCATTGATATAGGTCACGCCCAGGTACGGTAAAGGCTGTAAAGGGCGATTGCTTTGCTCCAAATGTATCTGCCAGTATCCGTTCTTGAGGTCCAGACTACTAATGTACCTTGCTCTTCGTAACTTGTCAAGTATGTGTTGTATCCTAGGTAAGGGGTATGCGTCGGGTACAGATCGGGCGTTGAGTTGCCGTTAATCCAAGCACAAACGCCACTTACCGTTCTTCTTTCGAGCCAATACAATCGGCGCGCTGTGTGGGCTGTGATACGGCTCGATACATCCCTTCGACAGCAGCTCGTCGATCTCGGCATTTATAATGGCTTGCATCGCTGGGTTCCTTGGAAAATATCGTTGATAGGCCGGTACTCGGTCATAGTGATTTTATGTTCCGCCACGGTCGTCACTCCACTCATGCTTTCGAATTTTCGAAGTTCCTCGTCTAAGAAGTCACGTATGCGGGCCGCTTCGTTTCTCTGGTTGGCGGTCGATTGACCCTCCTGCACTTAAGCTTACGTCTTCTTTTCCTCTTCATTCCGCGCTGGCTTAGTAAGGGTCACATTGCTTGCGGCTTCGGATGACATGGTGCGGGAGGCCGTTGATTGCTGAGCATCTGACGCTTTTAGCACTACCTGGTGACCTCCGCGGGATACTGTAGTTCTCATGTTTCCCAGTGTATCCAATCCGAGTATGACGTCATCAATCGCTCCGGGCATCACCTGTAACACTGCTTTCAACGATGTCTGTCCGAGTGGAATGTTGGTCTTAAATGGTCAGCCGTCTTAAAAGCTGATGGTTAAAAAAATCCTTAAAACCCGTCGACCAAGTTCACTAATAGTAGATAGAGATATTTGTGCCTACACATTCGCTAATTCGTTAGAAGTTGCTTCTTCTCTTATACGTATACCATATGTTAGGTACATTTTACTACTGTGACGCAAGATGAAGGTTATTTATATTAAAAGCCTGCTGCGATTTTTGGTCGAACTTCAGTTTATATAAAATTTATAACTTGGAATTCTGTTGAGTCTGCACAAATTCGAGATGATAAGAAATCCGAAATGACTTTATGCCTTCTCTTAATATTTTTTTACACCATCTAAGCTTACTACGAGCCTTGAGCAGTTTCGTGGAATTTTAGGGTAGTGCCATTGGTTATTGTAATTTACTTATCCGAAGCTTTCCATCTTTTTCAAAGTGAACGACATTTAAAATTAAGAGCAAAAAGGTTCAGTGGAGTTTTGTTTTGGGAGAGCTGATAAATAATTCATTTTTATATGTTTTATAGGAGTTGTCGTGACTTTCAAGATTCATTACAGCAAAAAGTCTCTTCAGTAACTTATCCAATAAACCAAACTCTTCATCGGAAACCAAACTATTTAGCTGTATCGTAAAATTAATTTTCCGAATCCTACGATATGTGTGTGTGTTCTTATTAACTGATAACAATTCAATTATTATCATTTTTTAAGTATGTAGTTAAGAAGCCGTATGTGATGATTTATTTTACGACCCCAATATTACCGTTTGATCGTTACCAAGAGAACATGCTGACGCATTGCGTCATGTGCAGCCACCGCTTATCATTTTAAAGTGCACTAACTGATTATGACATGAAACCTTCAGAGGTTTGGCTAGCTAATTAATTCAGACTTCAGAAAAACCATAATACTTGTATATGAAGAAAAAGTTGTTTCCTTTCACCACATTAGAACCTGGTTCTTTTTATCTTTATCTCAGCTGGGCATGTTTTTCATTACATTGCCATTAAAATCCTTAAGAAATCATTTCCACTCATTACCTAAACGGATCAAAAGAAATCGATACGAAAGATTTAATCATTACTTGTGATTAAGAGCGAAAAGGAAGCAGCAAGAGACGAAAAAAGAGGAAAGGAATTGAGAAAACAAATTGCTGTGAAGTTAACTCACCTTCTTTGTGGTATCTTTTTAACTGCAGATTTGACGAATTTTTTTTAGCGTACAAAGTGACGCGGTCCACTATCGTGCTGTGGTGGGGCGTAAATACTTACAGCCTGGCCAGGAGCTAAGCGGATGGACCAGTATTGGCGGAAGCATTTTGACGTCAGCAGTGTTGTCTTGTGCAAGGTCCTGCTGTGTAACTTGTTTGTCACAGATGCCGTATACCCAAGTAAAGAACAAATTGCATGAAATAAATTCAACGTGAACATTGATATCAGAAACCGAGGCACAGCACGAAGCCGACATCAACAAAGCGTGGAGAGCAGCAGTAAGCAGCCCAGAATGGCCAACGTATAATGAGGCACCTAAGCAAAATTGAAGAAGATAATGACAACTTTAGCTGCACAATTGTTGACGTTGCAACATGCAGCTGCGGATGAGGATTGCTACGCTGGAAGTGCGCCAAGGGTTGAATATAAAATGCAGGCACTGCAAATTGAAATAAAGGCAAAATTCATAACAGTTCAGCGAAGAAGCTAAGAGTGCGAAACGAAACAAAAAATGGAAGCGAATCCCAGTATAAAAAGTAAGACAACGGAACAGCGTAACGGTTAAGGGCTTACATGAGATTAAATATAAGTAACATGTGTGGAAGTTAAGCGTTTAAAAGACTACTGAGACGCTGGAGCACGGAGCCTAAAGAATTAAACAAAAACGAAACACGATGATTTTGGCTGATGAGACAATAATGGCCCATCGAGTGATGAGGTTGATTGCACTTAAACGCTTATACCAGACACATCCACAACAGTTTTGGATGCATAGGCCTGCGTCACATATGCATAGAAACAAAGTAAGAAGTGTTTGTCGTTCAAAAGCGCACTAAGCCATTCAGAAGTCGAGCCAGCGTTACATTACTCTGTCTCTCAGGTTGTTTGTTGGCGCGAACCACTTCAAACATTCTACGGCTTCTGCAAAAAATTGCGTGCTTAATACTTGTATCATCTTCAAGCACCTACACGCGCTCTAATCTGAGCGGTGGTGCAATGATTTACATTTGCTCAAAGCTCACCAAGACAGACTGCCATTCAACCACCAAACAATTTCCATACCAACAGCCTTTTAATTACCGGAAAGCATGGTAACAAAATAGATGTGGAATTACAAAAACATGTCATAATTTGTCATGCTGCTTCAGAGTCATCGCGATAAGCGATTTTAACATGCAGCTTGTGGAAGTGCAAGTTCGTTTCAGGTAAGCACTGTGGGTAAAAAAAATGGAATGTGTAATAGCAAAGTTGAATTTTCAAATAAATAGAAATGTTTGGCAACCTCCAAGAATATTTTTTAAGTTTTGTAACTTCCAACTTGTTTAGCATCGACCATTATTTTCCATATACAAAGAATGTTTTGAATTTTTTAGTTTTGTGCATCTTCGTGCGGGGTGAAAAATATTTACAACCATTATAACTGGCACTGAATAATCCTTCCCATCTGTTGACACTAGGAAAACCATTTTATACTAAACAATATTTTCGCAATTCTTCTTAAGTTATACCAGCTGATAAAGTATCTCTGATATTATCAAGAAACTACAATTTTGAGGTATTAGTTACGTAGATCTACAATAGGTTAAGTTTGGCTTCTTAAATTTAGTTTTTAGCAGCACTTTAAAGTGTTCCGTCATACCTCTTTGCAAGACTGGAACTGGAACCTCTTTGTGGAATTAGAATTCTCTTCGAGTGTATACTTATGAAGCACAATAGATACTGAAGAGCCATATGAATTTGAAAGAGGTCAGGCGGTTCGAGATAAAATTTAACTAAGGCGTCATTTGTGACGATCTTATACTACACTCTCGTATCCATCAACCAGATCGTTCTTCGAATACCACATATCACATCTAAAAGCAATTGACTTGGTATCGCCATAGTTTCAGAGAACTTCAGTGATATATTTCACAAAATTTTGCAGCTACCACCTACAGTGCAACTTATCAGTTACAAAGCTCGAGTAAGCACTTCATACTACTTATATTTTAAGTGAGATCGTCTGCATGCATCGTCTATATATTGCGTTGATGGTGGTTCTGATTAGTGGTTTGAAAAGGTAACTGTCATCATACCACAAAGCAACATATAATTTTGGATTTCAAATGCAGTGGCAGGTGGGTGTAGAAATTAAATGAGGCACCGCAATGTGAAGAAGCTTTAGAGAATTCCGTTCAGTTGTTAAAATCCCTGCGATAAAATTAATGAAGTGGAAAGGATCAAGAGTGCATGACCAAAACCGGCAGTATGAAGCAACAAGAACTAACAGCTACATTAAAATTAAGAGGAATTGAAATTTTGAGTGAAGGAGAGTTAAGGAAATTAGTATATCGAACGCTTGCATCGAAAATTCATCTATCTAAGGGTAGCTAGCACTAAACAAGACTGAAGCATGAAGCAACAACTCCAATAAGATGTTACAACATACAACAACAAATGCGGAGTAACATAAGCACAGCGTAGAATGATGTTGGGTGAGTTTTTATTTGTATGAAATTGAAAAGCTTTCAAATAATGGTTATGCATCCACACCTGCACAAAGGCACACCCCACCAGTCCACGTTTTCGGCAAGAAAACGCTTGTCTGCCAAGAAGCAACTTAATGCCACACTGTTGCGCTACAGCTAGCGCTAGTGATACAAAATCATTCAATGACTACTTGGACTCCCGTACAATTGCACTCACACTCATAGACACTGTACATACCGGCACAAATCACGAAGTTGTTGTACTGAAAAATTGTTGAAATTAACACTGCATAATTTTGGCATAGCTACCGCAGGAAAAATATCATATTGTTGTTATCCGTTGAACTTGAAGGGCAATTTATGCTGTGAAATGCGAGTGATTGCATAAATAAGGATAACAACAAATCCATAATTTATTAGTGGTTGATTAAGTGTTTAACGCGTTCTCAAAAGTGCCTATTACATATGCAAGAGCGATATAATCGGCCTTTGAAGGCGATAATAAAGATTTGTATTGAAATGCGTAAATTTTCTTTTTTTTCAATGCGTGTCAGATTTGATCTGATATACATTAAGAAGAAACATACATACGTTTATCATTTTGAACCAATTTGTCCCAAAACTACAAATATATCAGTCATTTCTATCAATATTAAACGGACCAAGTCATAAACCAAACCCTCAGCAAACGTTTTCATATTAACTCTCCGTCTTTAAATGGACCATAGCAGACCCTATATTTGTTTTGCCCGATGTCATACATACCTATCGTAGCCTCAAATGTGTAACAGATCCGTATTAATAACATTTCACCCAAGAAGTGAAAGAGTTCAGTCGGTGCTAAGTAGCTAAGAGAAGTTAGAGCAATTGTAAAGAGGTAAATTAATTTTGTGCATAAACTACATATGTATATTATCCATGAATTGCTCTTACGTTATAAGTCGGAGTATACCCACGCCCACTTCCCATTTGAAACTAATTCAGAGAGCATCTATTTCTCATGATGATATATTGTAATCCTATAACTGGTCAATATATGTAGTTCCTACCTCGCATAAACCATATATAAGAATTTAAATGTGACGGATGTGGAAGAGATAGCATTGATAATGACTTAAATCATTTTTATATATGTAATATATAGTTCCGATAGTCCTAGAAAAAGCAATTCATAACTTTACCTTTATTTCCCAAAATGTTTTTGTAGGCCAGTTGATCTACGGAGTGTACAATTCATTTTTGGAACAATAAATGAGGCAACTTGTCTTCATACATTTAATCCGGTACTCTATAACGACAAAACAATGTATAGGTACAAATAGGCACAGGGGTCTAAGTATTCGCTGTCTAGGGACTTGAACAGTTTTTGTTGGACTTAAACAATTTTTGATCATAAGGTGACACACACCAAAGAAATTATTCGTGGAAAGTTGAATCCCGTTATATTAATTTCTTCTATATTTGTGTACTGGAATGTGAAAGAATCAAGTGGAAATTAATATTGTGCTATATGGGAAGTAGCCGTGGTTGCTGTCTGATTTCGTCCATTTTTACAGATTGACATAAGAAAGTGAAAAAATTCTAAATTTTGTAAAAATTGGTTGGTTGGGTACCAAGATATGGAATTTTACCAAAAAGTAGGTGGGGTAGTGGCAGTGGTCCGATTACGCTCATCTACAAACTCGATTTTTTTTGTACTAAGGAACCAACATACCAAGTTTGATCGACATATTTCAATTTTTACAGACAGACAGTCAACTGGATTTCAACTTTTCTCGTCATTCTGATCATTTATATATATGTCCCTATATCTATCTCGCTTAGTATTAGGTGATACAACCGTTAGGTGAACAAAACTATAATACTCTGTAGCGACTGGTTGCAAGAGTATAATTATGTATTTTGCATTTTTATCCAATAATGTTTGCCAACTTTTGGGCTGATTCCACTATCATAAAAATTTTGATCTTTACAGGCAAACATGGTGCAAGTGGTTTTTTCGGATCAAGGTTTTTAATTACATGGTTCATGTGCTACCGCTAACACGAATTTTATTCATGTAGTCAAAATAAACAACGCAAACAATCAATCGATATAATAAATCTTAGACTGTTTTGGTTCAAATCATTACGTTAATCCGCAGTAGGTATACATATCCGCATACAATAACACACAAAATTTGTCAGGGTATCTAAATAGTTTTCGTTAGCAAAATCCATAAATGAACTTGCAAAAAGTAGGAAATGACAAAGACGCGTTGCTGTGGATTAACCTAAATTGCGAAAAGCTAACGGAAACTCTTTTGGTAACCTTTGCTGCCCTTCTCAGTCGATCACACACTGCTTCCTACATCGCCGCTAGCAGTTAATCAAGAATGTAAATATTTGCAAACCGTTATAATGCACTGACACAATCGGCTGCAATCAGAGCCTTCTTGAGCGCTCAAATGGATTAGAATCACTCACACGCGTACATTCATGCCCACATTTACTTTTAGACTGGCATTAAGGAGATAGGTCGCACATCAGAAAACACTCATACACATACATAAGTAAACACAAGTATATCATAGTTGTGAAAGTATATTTAATATACATTTGATTCAAATGCCCACAAACTAGCTTTAATCTAAAAGTTTTGGTCTAACTAATGCTTAAAAAGTGGTTTACTGGTTTGCCTTTAGTCACAGGTTCATGTATGTATAGATTTTGCCACAATATTTACTTAATACAAAAGCATGAAAGCATATTTTTAGGGGTTCAGACACATACATTAACTGGTGGTACAGTTTCCAAGGATATCCGGTTAAGAAAATTGCAATAGCTATCATAATTGTTGTCTTTAGCTACATTTGAACATATATAAATATATATAAATATATATATACTTAAATTACTTATAATTAGATCACAGACAAATGCTTTTCTCAGTATTATTTTAAGAATACTCAGTTGTGGAACATTGTTGGCAGTAAATATCTATTTGAACCTTGTCATACAGTTTTAGATTATCATTTAATATATCTTGTACTTGTTACGTTTAACGGAGCAGATGGCAGCATTTATTAACACCATGTTCATTGTGTCCTTATGAAGTTTTTAGCACTCAACAGTTCTTGCCTTGAAACAAATTATTTAATTAAAGCCGAAAGAAATGCATTGTTGCTAAATTATTTAATTCAACTCGTATGTGGAAATTTGCTTATATTTATTGAATCTAATTAGTATTAGTTAAATCTACTGAGTAAGAGACTAATTCAAAATCGAACCAAATCAATCCAAATATATTGCAGTTTATTCTTATATCATCGATCTATTTAAATTTGCGCAAACATATGGAAGTATTATAATATAATGGGTTGTCAAAAAAGTCTTGCGGTATTTTCGCTAGCTGGCGCTGAAAGCGCGTAGTTCTAGTTTTATTCGTCGCATCGGGTCATGCTATACCTTTTTGGAAAGCTCACCTACACCTATTCTTCGATAATGGTACCAACTAATGAAATTTTAATAATATTGCGGTGTAGTTTCTTCAATTCCGAGAATTTTTAGATTTCTAATATAATTTTTTCTAAATATGGTACCAAAATTTGTCTACATTGATGACAACACTAATACTGAAATGTACATTTGTATGTTCTCTCTCTGATAACTATACAAACACTGCGGCGCCACGATAAATTCGATTCTCTTTTGAATACGCATTTTTGGTTCGTTAACAGAAGTGTAAAAAAGATTTTTGTTGCCGCAATGTGAAATAGAGGAAAAATTGTCCTCGAAACGCAAAAAATATGAAAAGAAGAATATTGATTCTGGTATCGAGAGTGGTAGAGGAGCAAGTTGAGCGAAGCATAGTACGAGTATCCCGTGAAATGCTTTGTTCAGACTATTTCATTAAAAACCAAGCAGAAGGCTTTAGTATAGCACACCGTTCACCGAAATCTGCATATTTGCACGACTACCCAGTGGGTGTTATAGATAAGTAAGATCTATCCCAAACCAATACATACAAACACTCGTCACAACGCTGGCACCACAGTGCAGAACATGTGGTGTACAAGTTGCATCAAGCGCAACAAAGGAAATTTCACAAAGCGACCAGCGTGCGAAGAGTGAGTATTCATATCTGTTGCCTGCTGTTACAGGGTGGTGCAATATTTTCTGAACTTAATTGGAAAACACAAAGACAAGAAGCTGCACTTATTGAAACCTTTATCCCAAGATGAGAAAGAGTATGATTGCCCACCGGACCAAAGTGAAGATAAATTTATATTCAGGTATTGACGTCATCATAGCAGACCTTAAAGCTAATTTTGGAGAATTTCAGGTTATTTTGTAAACAACAACATCAACAAAATGTTTTCAATTCAATCATATTTGCCTTGGATTATGACACAAAATTTGTATATTATTTATATTGTGCCACTGTGGTGTGAGGTTAAAGGACATCCATATTTCTACTTCAAGTCCTACACTGAAGTACTCAAATAGACAATTAATTTAGATTAACACCAACATCTTGTATTAAGTACTCTTAGTTTTTAGTGTATTGGTGAAATTGGAATAACTTAGCCTCCTTTATAACCGGCCTTGTCATATGACCGAACTCAAGTTTTTAAGTTTATAAAGTTAATTTGCAGAGTATTTAGAAAATAATTGGAAAGAAATCCATGCCATACCACCCTTTAATACAAAAACCTTAATATCGGTTCCAAAATCTGCCTATTTCTTTTATGTGTATAACATCTTTGTGTATGCGAATAACGAGATAGATGAGATTTCAAGCGCACACATTCTGATTAAAAATTTCTCTTCTCAAAATTTCCACTAAAATAGCAAACAAAGAAGTAGAACGGACAGACAATGGCGAAGAAAGCCAACCTCAGAAACAGCTAGATACATAAACATGCATAAGAACAATAGCACTTGCCAATACTGTAGGTGTGTAATAAATCGAATGGAGGGAACTGCGAGTTTAATAGTTTTGTACACCAAACGGTTGTTTGTATCACCTAAAGCTAATGGGCTAAGTAGAGTTATATATAAATAATTGATCAGGATTGCAATGTTGTCTGTCCCTCCGTGCAAGCGATAATTAATCAAAACTAGATATCTAGTTTATGCTTAGCACAGATGGGAGCTTGGTATTGCAGATGGGCACAATAGGATTATCTGCCCGGGTACAGAGAATCGAAGTAATAAGGGCCAACTGAGGGCTGAAAATTTTTAATTAGCCTTTTTCTAATAAGTATCATGTAAATATTTCACACATTTGTAAAGTTGTTATATGTGTATCAACTATATTTGTTCAGATCAAATCCTTTTGCTACTCCCTCCATTAGTGTGCAAAGGGAGGGAAACCAGATGAGAATCACGCCCACTTGCTGTATAACGTTCACGTTAAAACTACAAAAATGGTGATAACTCACTACACAAATTCGATATATAAATTCAATACAAAACAAGAAAGGAGGGGCTACGTTCGAGAGCAACCGAACATGTTATGCTCTTGCAACTTGTAAGAATCAAAGCCAGGAAAAAACTTTAAGGTGTAAACCCAATCACATAGAGTAAAGTCGGCCGGATGTTCGAAAATCCTGATATTAGGAAGGTGCTATTCTAAAATTTACCCTTAAAACTATTAGCAAGAAATGAAAATAATTTTTTTGCAACGCTCGTTTTATAAAAATCTTTTTAATTTTTATTATTGGATTTTGGCTTTGAAAGTTTACTTAGTCAATGCTTAGGAAACGTTGCTACTGTTGTATAATTCTCTTTGCTACTTTGTACCGCTAAACAGTTACCGGCTCTTTGTTGTCTCTTCGGAAAATATAAAATAAAGGTTTGCTAAATACCCACTCAGCACAACCATAATAGGAGACAACACAAACATTTAAAAACAATCGAAAAAGGAAAAGTAAATATATCCACTATAATATCGCATAAAATGCAACCTTCAAAAAGTTGGAGGAAATTCCCACGGTTCTAGTTAAGCATCTACCGTGGTGCATTCACTTTCGAAATGAATGAGACTGGGCGGCACAGTCGTCGGCCACGCCAAATTGTTACTATCCTTAATCGAATTGAGCAATTGTTGAAGCGCAGGTCGGAAATTGAGGACACTTTTGAGCTTAGCAAAAACAAAAAACAACCGAAATCTTACAGCAACATCAAGACTCCAACTTTTGTTACAAGAATGTTTGCTTGCTTGTCCCACATTTGAGTCATTAGTGTGTCAGAGCACTTTTCCAATGCGAGGAAGTTGAAGCGATGGTTGTTTTTTAGTGGTTTATTCTCCATATTGTTGACTGCTTTGGTCGCACCCTGCTTATTCCAAAGAGTCAAATTTCAAAATTGCCAAAGTGTTTCAGAGTATTACTTTACCTGACAGCTTACACTTTGAGAAACACGAGAAAATAATTAATTTAAATGGAACATATTTTTGACCCGTTACTGGAAGTCACACTTATATTTAAACAAGGGCTATAAACTTATCGAGATAATTTAAAACTATTCTAGCGAAATTCCGAATTAACTACGAATTATGCAAAGAAGCTGGGTAAGTGAGTTGTATAGTTCAGCTACGAAAAATACAATCATCATACCATAATATTAACTGTCGCCTATGGTATGGTGAATTCAATTGAGTTCGATTCCCTTAAGACGAATTTCATGAAGGGTCGCCCGAAATCAGTTGTAGCTACGGAAACTATTGATGCGATGCGCAGCCTCTCATGATATTGAGACAATTGTAGACATTAGTGGAACCAATACAAGCAATATGGCATAAACCTTTGATTGCAAAAATTATTTGTTTACTTTGGACTTCAATTCTAAGTGATACGCAAGCGTTTGTTTGGCAATTGTCTTCCAAAGAATCAGAAAAACCAAATACGGATCACCCTTCCTTCACTTAGAGAATGCAAAAATCGACGGACTTTTG
This sequence comes from Bactrocera dorsalis, assembly GCF_023373825.1. NCBI lineage: Eukaryota > Metazoa > Arthropoda > Insecta > Diptera > Tephritidae > Bactrocera > Bactrocera dorsalis. Next base: position 25,757,695 of record NC_064303.1, on the reverse strand, counting down.
AGCATTCAAAATATTGAAATGATGTGTTGTACCGTGTACTCTGGACTAGGCACCGAATGACATTTTTTATTAACATAAGTAAAAAATAAACTAAGAGTCCAAAGTTTTTCGAAGAGGCTGCCGATCAGCTCAAATATTATATTGGGTTGTCAAAAAAGTTTTGCGGTATTTTCATTGAATTTTTTTTTATTGAAATTGAAATGAATTTTTGATGACTCATGCCCAGCTCTTGACCGATGCTACGGCTGCTACTATGCCGGTCTCTTTCGACCAATTCAGCGATTTTATCGCAATTTTCGACGACAGGCCTTCCGGAGCGTGGCGCATCTTCGACCACCTCTACACCAGAACGAAAACGTTGAAACCATCGTTGTGCGGTGGAAATGGAAACTGTATCGGGTCCATAAACTGCACAAATTTTATTGGCGGCTTGAGATGCATTTTTGCCTTTATCGTAATAGTACTGTAAAATATGCCGTATTTTCTCTTTATTTTGCTCCATGTTTGCGACGCTATAATTCACGAACGACTTAAAGAAACGACAATCAAGCAAACACGTGTTAGCGCGTGAAATGAGCTTTCCAAAAAGGAATAGCATGACCCGATGTGACGCGCTTTTAGCGCCAACTAGCGAAAATATCGCAAGACTTTTTTGACAACCTAATATTAATGGAGAATATTTTGGAAAACAATAAAGCTATTTTCGATTATTAATACTTGTTTTTGTTCTCTAGCCCCAAAATATAAAAAAACATCCTTCGTTTGACATCTCCTCACTAACTACTAACACTTGTACCACTTTATATTGAATTGTGAGAGTTCACGACATATCATGTAATTAGTCCTCTGTTAGAAATTTAGGAAGTATTTTCTTCATATGTTTCTTATGTACATACATATGTATACCAACTCATCAGGAGGAAACGCTTGTACTAACATACATACATAAGACATACAAATGTATTGTATATAACTTCAAAAGTGTGTACGACTTCGTTTATTTTTCGTACTTAACAAATTTCAAGCAAAGTGCTTGCGATTTGCTTTAGAAGATATGGACAAGAGCAAAAAGTTTAAAATTAATTTTCAGAAAATCACATTAAACAGAGAAAATATGCATATTTGTAAATAAAAACAAGCAAGGAAGGGCTAAGTTCGGCTGCATATTTTAAATGCTTGCAACTTGCAGAAATCAAAGGCAGGGAAATACATCGTGATATTAGCGGATTATTTCAACTTTGAAATTAATAAGATTGAAAATGAATGAGATCATATTAACATAGTTGTATCTTTTTTCGAAAATATCTTGGAAAACCCAGAAACCGCAGAAAAACTTAGTTGGTTTCGAGAATTTCGTCCAATGGCTCTGAAAAGCCCCACAATTTACTTATTTTTAGAATCCCACTGCTCCCTGAGATTAGACCATTTAACAATTCGGATTTAACTATATCGTAAGAATTTCCATTTTTGGCACACTCTGAATATACTCTTACATATCTAAACGGCGGTACAAATACCGTATCAAGAAACATTTCAGTGGCTTATAAAAAGATGGAAAGCAACAGAGAAAGTCGCTACATTGGACTCCGGCCAAGGCAAAATAAGTATGGTTTGAGTATATAGCATATACTAAGCAAACATATGTCGCACGGTTGGTTGGTTGACTTCTTCGTTGCTTGGCTGTACACTTGCTTAAGTTAGACCCCCCAAAGATGTCATCAGCAGGGGCATAAAAAAACTAAACGAAATGAACAAATAGCAAATGTGCAGTAGAATTTGTATGTCTATGCATGTTTGTGTGTGTTAGTGAGCATAAGACTTGGGGATGACAGTTTAGCGAGTCATTTAGAGCTGTACTGTTGGGAGGAGACTTATAAAGTATTTAATATAACAAGTGCAATGACATGTTCAGATAAACTTACAAAGTTTAATATGTATTCTACATACTTAGAAGTAATTACTTGAAAGTAAAAAAATTTATAAACATTTATTGTCAAGAATAAATATATACAAATATTTGCAACCAAAGTTGAGCTCCCTCTTTTGAATGAAGTCAGCAAGTAGCCAAACGAGAAGCATCTTAAACATAAATTAATTTGAGCATGCCGTAGAGCTTCAGATCTCCACTAATTAACGATTAAATAGTGTCACATCTTGGCGCTACTACGAGCTGTGGGTTAGCTGAATAATATGATTAGTCAGACTAATTACTTCACTTAATGATAAGCTATAAGCCACTTTGAAAAGAATACTAACCCTTACATGATTTAAGCGCTAATAGGCTAATAATACGTGAGGGCTTGAAGGGCCTACATATTTATGCCATCAAAATGGTATATATAATTTGTTTCAAATTAAAGTCCAAGAAACATGAAGGGGTTGGCAAATTGCTTTACGAATCGAGCCTCTTTACCACACAAAGAACGTCGCATAACGTTCAAATAATATTCCTTATTGACTGTTTGGCCGGTTGGAAGGTATTCATAATGAACAACACCACGATAAGCGAAGAAAACAGTCAACATGACCTTGATCAACAAATTTGAGCGATTTTGGCGCGATTTTTTTGGTCTCGACACGATATTCGACTGATCGGTTATCTCGGGGTCGTAAGCATAGATCCAAGTCTCATAGCCAGTTATAATGCATTTCATGATACCCTGGTAGTCGGAAATCATCGTTTCACACACTTCAACGCGACGCCTTTTTTCCAAAAAATTCAATGTTTTCCGTACCAGTCGAGATTTGATGCGCTTGAGGTCTAAAACATCCTTCAAAATGGTATTGGCTGAGCCTCTCGATATGCCAACTTCATCAGCAAGGTATCTAATTGTTAATCGACGGTTTTTCAACACCAAATCTTTGAATTGTTGAACGTGAGCTTCGCCGGTTGAGGTTGATGGTCGCCCTGGACGCTTTTCGTCTTCGACACGTTCACGGCCGGCTTGGAACTCACTATACCATTTGTAAACATTTTTTTTTAGACATAGCCTCACCACCAAAGGCTTTCTGCACCATCCTCAACGTATCCGCAGCAGAAAAATGGTTCCGTAAACAAAATTTAATACAAATTCTTTGCTCAACAAATTTCGACATCGCAAAAAACGAAAAACTCACTTTTAACAGCTCACAAAACGTATCTCAAACACTAATGAATATTTTTTCATGAAATTTGACATAAAAAAATAATTCTCCAAATCCTTCGACGGGCGCAGTTTAAAGCACCTTAATATGGTATAGTGGTCCAATATCGGCCATTTAGACAAATGAGCAGCTCTCTGAGGATTTTCTTTGGGTGTTACATACATCATAGCAAATTATTATTCAATTCCTTCAGTAAGCGACTTTTTTGAATGAGTAGTTTTTGAGTATTGAAGATATGATGATCGCAAGCAACTTGCATATGAAATGTATCGAATTCGAATTCAGCTGAGCTGATATTCACATAGGAAGAGACGTTTTTCAACTGCAAATGCAAACGGGTTAAATACTCTGTTTTCCCCAGTGAATCTAAATGAGCCAATTTTTTTAAGTAATAAATGATTAACTCGCCATTTCAGACTAAATAATCATGTTATCAATTAAAAAATCAATGAGTAAGAATAAATAGTGCGTGAAGTACACAAAAGATAACAGCTTGGTCTCAAAGGAGCCGAAATGGTGGCGGTTGTAAAACCCTCATAACCGTCGGATAACTTTACTAATAGTATGTAGATATGCTTAGGTTGCTTTTTATATATATTTCAGGATTAAAGAATAAAACCAAATTTCACTCATCGAAAATCGTTTAATTGCAAAACGTTGACCACTTAGCTTATTTTATTCGCACGGGAATAAAAAGAAGTCGTTTGATGCCAAGTTAGGACTCACAGTGCTTTACTCATCAAATCGATGTTTTAAGTGCTCAAAATTGCAATTGATTAAGGCTCTCATTCGTTGCCTAGAATTGTAGTGATGAAGAGAGATCTGTTTTCGGTGGTTGGTTTTCCTGATTTCTTAAAAGACAACTGGCAAGCAAATGATTGAATACCACTCAGAATTTACTGATCTTTATTGTTCTAGTGGTATGGTTGCTACATGTTCCATGTTTCTAAAAAAAAGACAGGAAACCATTTGCTTTGAAAAACTTTTTTTGTATTCGGCTCTTTTTGAAACACCTATGAATTCGACTGCTATTTACTTTCGGGTTCATACGTATAAGCTCAGGGTTCATCACCTGTCACGTTGTCATGGACTGTTTATTAAACACCGTTATCGTATCGACCATCAATCGATTCGAACTTTTTTTCACTTTGGACACAGCATCAATAGTTTCCGGAACAACAACAGAATTTGAAGAACCTTTAAGAAGTTCGTCTTGAAGGAAGCACCAACCTCATGACCCAGCCTTTTTTGAAAAGCTTGTTTATAATAGTATTTATATTTTTTTATCCAATAAAGCCAATTCTTGATCGAAAACCATGTTATTTAGCTGCCTCATATCATTAACGTCCACAATCCTAAGATATCTGTAATTAAAGTTTGGACCATAGCTCAAAACCATTCCTCCAACCAGTGCTAATTATTTTTTCTATAGTTTCTATTAGGTTCTTGATAACTAAATAATAACGATACAATGCCATGTAACTAAAATGTCTTATATGGTGATATATTTTAAGACTTCAATGGCATCGTTTGATCATACTTGAGCACTACATTTGCAGTCCCCGCATTATCCTTTGGAAAGCATTGAGCATCGATTACTCGTATAACAGGAAACCTTTGGGAGCTTTTGGCGATATTCACTCAAACCACCGTAAATGCATAAGATATGACGAGATAATTGTTTTCTTTCATCACACTGGAATCTATTTTCATTTATATTCAATTCTGTTGACAAGGTTTGTCACTAAATTTCTTGTCATAAAAATAAAAGATTTCCACTCATTTACTGAACGGATCAAAAGAAATCCATCTGAAAGATTTAATGATTATTTGTAATTAAGAACGAAAAGGAAACAGCAAGACTTAAGAAACATGGAGTTGAAAAAAATTGCTGTAGAGTAAAGTCCTTTTCAAATGGTATCTCTTTAAGCGCACACTTATTGTATTTTTTTTTCCTTGAGACCGGTATAGACGGTAGGGTTTGGCCTTAAGCTGTGTGGTATGTTCCGTGTATCGTTGTGTGATTTGTTTGTCACAGATATCAAATACCAACGAAAGTATAAAGCAGAAATTGTACGAAATAAATTCAACGCAAACACTGACATTAGAAACCGAGAAGGGTTTAAAAGTCGTGCTGCCATTACAATCATATGCGTGGCATAACACAAAGCACGAGACCGACAACAGGATGCCACAGAATGCAGCAGTAAGAAACCTGGCACGGTCAACAGAAAATTATGCATCTAAGCGACATTAAAAACGATAATGACAATGTATTTAGTTGCATGATTGCTGACGTCGCGACGTGCGACTGCGAATGATGTGTGCTACGCTGGAAATGTACCAAGGGTTGAATGCAAAATGCAGGCACCGCTGATTGAAATAAAGGCAAAAGACATAATTGCTACGGTTCAGTGATAAGCAATTGGAAAGAAAAAGAAGAATTAACGAACTCGATCATCAACTTAAATGGTAAGACACCGGAATAACATAACAGTTAAGGGATTGCATATAAGCGAAGCAGCAAATTTCTGATGATAATTCCAATACCGAACTGATGATTGTAAGTAAAACAGTTGAGTCTCGCCGTGACAGCGGAGGCAGAGAAAATCAAGGAAGACTGGAAATGATAGGGTGTTTACTACAAAATTGCATGGCTCATAGAGTAATGCAATGATTACTATTGTGGGATGCGAGATCGACGCTGAATTCCGCACATACTTTGCTACACTGTTTTGTCCTCTTAAGTTTCCTCTTTGTAATAGTTTTTTTTATCTGCAAAGGATTTAGTTCGAATATCATTTTATTTAACACAAGAAATATAGTTTATTAATGAATATTTTGTGTCCCAAAAATGGATTTTACTACTTTTCGATAGATTAGGAAATTGGCGTCATAAATTTGGCCTTGAATATCCGGTGAATCTAGTAAACTCAGATGAACTGACACGCACAGTTTTGAGGATGATTTCTCGCATTCGTTAGCTTTGCGCTCAGCTCGGTTTTGAGCATCCCACTCTGCAGCCATCCTAAGATGCAGTAATGTACGCCACATATGCAAGCATTAAACAACAACAAAGAAGAAATAGGAAATAGGACGAAGTGGATATGAGAATATGCAAATGCGAATGTCGAGTAGACGAGTCAGCGTAACAGCATTGCAACCTCCCATCTTTTGTGCTCACTTTCTTCTCTCCGCCGTTTCCCTTGTTTGTTTGTGATTGCGCACGTGTTGCAGTAGCACTTAAAACTCCTTACGGCTTATAGGACAAATTGCGTGTTTAATATTTGTACCGCCATCAAGGACCAGCACGAGCTCCAAATTCATGCGATGCTGCACTCACATCTGAAAGCGTTCTCAACACAAACTGCTTTCAACCACCGAACAACTTCCAATCCAACAGCCATTTAAATGCCGGAAATCGAGGTAACAACAACAAATGTATACAATTACAAAAACAACAAACATAACTTGAATTATGTTGAATGGCAACGGAGTCGATGTTTTAGCGTCATCGTGATAAGGTATTTTGATATCCAGCTGTCGAAGTGTTGAGCTTTTCAAAGATGCACCGTGGACGATTAGGTAACAAAAATCGTTAAAAAATTCAAAATATAAATATTAAATTAAACCTATAATGTTCCAAGAAACATGTGTATCAAGTTTCATCAAGATACCTCAAGTTACCATACAGGTTGCACAGACGGACGGACGGACTCGGTATTCAATTTGTATTATCATCCAAATCACTATAAAGATATAACCCTACATATATTTGTCGCGATTAGTTTTAGATAATAAACCTTTAGGTGAACGAAGTTATTATACTCTATAGCAACAAGTTGTTGTTGCAGTAGTATAATTAATGAATCACCTTTGCACCTAAAATTCAACTAGTTAAAGAGTAGGAAACACCAAAAATTACAGTAGAACGAATGACGCAAACTCCGTTGCACTTTGTGCACACCGTTATTGTCGTGAAATAACATCAAGTGCAGAGTAAGACAATCGAAGCATAACATATTGTCGAGTCAGTTTTTATCTGTATGAAATTGAAAAGCTTTCATTCGATGGTTATGCATCCACACTCCTGCATAGGCATACCCTACTCGTCCACGCTTTCGGCAAGAAGACGCTTGTCTGCATATCATATGAAAGTGCTTCACTTCTTACGAGTTTTGCCGTCGATATATTTTTGATACATATTAATAAAACATACTAGCTGACCCCGCATGCGTTGTCCTGCGTGAAATTATGTTTTTCGAAATGAAAGAAAGTTGAATAAACGAAATTTCATTATCCGTCATTTACATATTTTTTTATTTTGCTGTAAAATTAATTAGAATTAAATTCTGAGAGATTTACCGATATTTTCGGTAAAAAATTAGGTTAGGTTAGGTTAAATATTGGAAGAAGGCGTGGTTGTGAACCGATTTCGCCCATATTTTGTACATGTCATCAGGGTGTTAAGAAATATTATATATCGAATTTCATTGAAATCGGTAGAGTAGTTCCTGAGATATGCTTTTGGTCCATAAGTGGGCGACGCCACGCCCATTTTCAATTTTTAAAAAAGCCTGGATGCAGCTTCCCTGTGCCATTTCTTCCGTAAAATTTTGTGTTTCTGACGTTTTTTGTTAGTCGGCTAACGCACTTTTAGTGATTTTCAACATAACCTTTGTATGGGAGGTGGGCGTGGTTATTATCCGATTTCTCATTTTTGAACTGTATATGGAAATACCTGAAAGAAACGACTCTATAGAGTTTGGTTGACATGGCTATAGTAGTTTCCGAGATATGTGCAAAAAACTTAGTAGGGGGCGGGGCTACGCCCACTTTTCCAAAAAAATTACATACATATATGTATGCCCCTCCCTAATGCGATAAGTAAAATGAATCAATTTCAAGAAGAAGAGGAAAATGAATATTTAAGTACCTACTTCAACGTCATCATCGGTCATGGGATTATCTAACATAGTATATGAATAAAAATAATTATTTGTGTAATTAATAATTTATATTTTCATATTTATCATTGTAAAATTTTACCAAAGAAGGGATTTTGAATTAAGAGTACATTGATTTTAAGTTTAAAAAGCTATTTGTTTTTACTTACCGTAGTGTTATAATTAATCTTTCCGCAGGGGTTATGCTTTTGCGGTAGTTCGTATTTTGCTTAAAAATTAAATTTTTTATTAAAGACAGCAAATATTCGAATGTTGACACCTGCATCCTTGGGAAATTTCGAAATTTTCTCGGATGCATTCTCAGTTCAGAAATCAAATTTGTAATAACATTTTCAGAATCGCGCTTCTGGTTGTACGGATGCACCCACCATTCTCTTTTATATTTTTCACTTCGTTCACAAAACTCAATTATTGAAAATAGGACTGGCAGAATTTCATCGTCCGAATCCGACGACATTTTTGCAAGAACTGATTCGTTTTCCTTTTTTTTCGTTTTATTTCAATGCACACCAAGCGAGACAAAACGACAAAATGTCGCATTGTGCTTCGCTTGGTGTGGGTTAGAGCAGAAGATGTTTTTGTGTTTTATTAGTTAAAGACGTTTTTGACTAATCCGGTGTGCGCCCAGCCTTAATGTTGACACAAATGTCCAAGATCGATATAAAACGATTTAATCGACCAGTGCTTGACCCTAGAGACATCTAATGGAAAGCGGAAGCAAAGTTGTAGACCTAATAATAGAGAATTTTGTGCTCACCATTTACCGTTAACTTACCACTATCTGCACTTTTAGTAAAATATCAGCTGGTAACATCAGATAACACTAAGAAATTTTGCGTCTCTAAACAGACAACATATGTATATTATTCACTTTTACTCTTCATGTAGAATTAGAATTTAGAATGAAAGTTGAGGAATGCCACTGCGACCTTTGGTCTATTGTGCCCTCTCCTGGCTTCCACATTGACTCACTCAGGCCACCAGCGCATGAATAAAATCCAGCAGCTGCCGGGTGCTAGTGAGGCAATGTGATCCCTATCCGGACACATTAATCCAAGGGAGGCCTTTGCTTTGCGTCTCCAGACTGCTGGGCAGTCGATCAGCCCGGTGCTCCGGGGTTTTTCAGGCTCCCTATCGCAGAACCGGCAACTTGCACTAGAGGATAGGCCCATGCTATGCAGGTGCCTATTCAGTTTTGCAGTGGCCGGTGTACCATGCGACCAGTAACCTGAGCTTGTTCCCTTGGGAGGTTTCATCACCGTTTTGAACCTTTTCAGGTTGTAACCCCCCATTAGCAGCTTGGCATGTCTCATACCTCGAGTCTGGTGCCAATGCTGCTCCCTGCCCTCTACCTCTTCCTTACGGAGCTGCTCTTTCATGGCGTGGGGACCCACCCCCATGAAGGGTTCGGGTCCCACCATCCTGGTGGAGGCTGCGGAGCGGGCGAGCTCGTCGGCCAGCTCATTGCCGGCTATTCCTTTGTGACCAGGCACCCAGATTAGGTGTACCTGGTTCTTTTCTGCAAGGCTATTCAGCCTTTCCCTGCACTCCTGCACTAGTCGCGATTTAATCTCATAGAAAGAGATCGCCTTTTGCGTCGCTTGACTATCGCTGAGGATCGCTATTCGCTCATTACGATAGTTGCGATGGAGGTTAATATCGATACACTGGCTTATTGCGAAAACTTCTGCCTGAAATATGCTAGGGAACTCTCCCATGGGTATGGAGAGCTTAGTGCGTGGGCCTACAATCCCTGCGCCGATTCCCTCTGACATTTTAGAGCCATCGGTGTACCACCTTAGCGTGCTATTCCTCAGCATCAGTTCGAAGTTGGAGTCATCCCATTCGTCTTTACTGCCAAGGGTAACCTTGAATCTTTTCCTGAAGTTGACCGTTTTTGTAGTGTTATCCCTCTGGAGGAGGACCAATGGTACACAGCCACTTATCGTCTCCATCCTCCGGGATGAGATTACCTTGCCAATTCCGCACCCCTCCGCCGTTATTTGCAGAAGTGTGTGCTTGGCTACCTGACCGATAACCAAATGAAGCGGTGTCAGTTCGAGCAAAGCCTCCAGTGCCGCAGTTGGACAGGTTCGCATTGCACCCGTCATACAGACACAGGCTAAACGCTGTAGCTTCAACAGTCTTGTCTTAACAGAAGTTTGAGACTCTATTGAGGCCCATGCCACCGCCCCATATGTGATTATCGGTCGCACTATCATGGTGTACAACCACCTAACGATCCTTAGCGTACAGCCCCAGGACTTTCCGCCAGTCGATTGCACACCATCAAAGCCTTTGTCGCCTTGACCACGGTCAGGTTTAAATGTTGCTTCCACCGCAGAGTGGAGTCAAGCATCAAACCCAGGTATTTGACACTGCTGGTCATCACTATTTCACTTCCCCCAAGTGCGAGATTCCTAAGACCAGGTAGGGACCTGCGTCTCGTAAACGGGACTACGGTCGTCTTGGAGGGGTTGATATTCAATTCAACTCCCCTACACCACCCCTTCGCTAAGTTTAGACCTCTTTGGACCAAGTCACATAGAGTGTCTTCGTATTTGCCTTTGGCCATGATCACAATGTCGTCCGCATACCCCTGGCAGCGGATCCCATTGTCCGTTAGCAGTGCTAACAGGTCGTCCACAACTAGGCTCCATAGTAGGGGGGATAACACACCTCCCTGTGGGCAACCTCTAGTTGTGCCGAGACGTATCCTTCTATCGCCTACTGTGGTCTCCGCAACCCTGGAGCGCAGTACGGCTTGTATCCATCTGCGCACCGGTGGTGCCACATTCCTCTTCTCCAGAGCCCTGGCTACACTCTTGTGGGACGTATTGTCAAAGGCACCTTCGATATCCAAGAACGCGCAAAGCATCACTTCCCCATGCTCTAGTCAGCTCTCTATCTCAGAGGTAAGCTGGTACAGGGCAGTGCTCGTTGATCTGCCCGCTCTGTAGGCATGTTGAGCCGGATGCAGCGGTGCTTCTCTTCAGCGCATTCATCCTTATTTCCTGGTCCACGATCTTTTCCATGGTTTTTCAGTAGGAAAGATGTTAGGCTAATTGGCCTGTAAGATTTTGCCAATGAATAGTCTTTTGCTACCTACCTTGGGTATGAATATCACCTTCGCTGTCCTCCATATCTCGGGGATGTACGCCAAAGCGAGGCTTTCTCTCAACAGCCGTAACAGGTGGGGCAATAGGAATTGCTCCCCCTGTTGTAACAGCGCCGGAAAGATGCCATCCACCCCCGGAGACTTGAATCTCTCAAACGAGGCCATTGCCCATTTGATTGAGTCCGCCGTAAACAGCCGTCTGGCGATACTCCAATCCTCACGGGATGGCCTGTGTTCGGTCATGGGAGGACACTCGTCCTCCCGAACTGTCTCCGGGAAGTGCGCCCGCAGAAGCTCCGTGGCTCTGTCCTCTGCATTGGTCGTAAACGTCCCATCGTTCCTTTTGATTGCTATTTCTACGTCGTTTGTGCCCCTTGCCAGAGCTTTATGCAGCCTAGCAGCTTCTGGCGTAGTGGTGACATTCTCGCAGAATCTCCTGAAGCTGGTCTGCTTTGCAGACCTTATCTCCTTGTTGTATAAAAGTAAGATAGCTCCTATATTCAGCCCAGACCCCCGTACGCTTCGCCTTGTTGAACAGGCTGCGTACTTTTTTTCGGAGGTCTGCTAGTTTCCTGGACCACCAGGGGCAGTTTCGTCTGTCCCCGGGAACTTTCAGGGGGCAACTGCCATGATAGGCTTTAATCAGAGACTCGTTCAGCCCGGATAGCCTAATCTCCAGACCCAGGCTAGAAGTGCCACTATCTGCCTGCTCCCCCTTACCTAACTCCCCACTTAGTATATCCCTGAAGGCGCCCCAATTCGCCCTCCGGGGATTGCGCCTAGGGGGGAGGGGCCTGACCTCTACCCCTAGCAAGAACCTTACAATTCGGTGGTCCGACAGGGAGGGCTCCGTCGAGACTCTCCATCTTGAGACCAGTCCTCTTGCAGGCCCATTACTCAGGGTGATGTCCAGCACCTCCCTCCTATTTATAGTTATAAATGTGGGCTCACATCCAACATTTTCTATCACTAAGTTACTACCTACTATGTATTCTAAAAGAGACTCACCCCTTGCGTTGCAGTTGGTGCTGCCCCATTCCACATGGTGGGCGTCCATGTCTGCTACAGTGATCCACGAGCCGTTCCACCACCTCTGGGGTGCCGTGGATGCTTCCCCTGGGAAATAGGCTGAAGCCAGGACGAAGTCTTTGTCCTCAAAGTCTCTGGCTTGCACCGCCACCAGATCCTGCGTCAGGAACTCTAAAGTACAGAAGAATTCAACGTTATTCCTGACAACTATGCAAGTTCTAGGTCTCTCGCTAGAGAGATCCCAGATTACCTTGTTTGTCTCCGTCTTGAGGCCTTTAACCTCTCCTTTGTGGGTCCAAGGTTTTTGGACCAGCAGTATGCCCAGCTTTTCTGCCGTGAACCTTCTCGTTATTACAGCTGAAGCTGCCGCCGCGTGATGCAGGTTCACCTGGGCAATCTCCATATGGACGGCCATCATAATACCGGTTCGAGGAAGGGCACTGCCTCTTCCCCGCCGTTTATCTCGCCACCATCCAATGGGTTCACCTAGCCCGTCTAGGAGTTCCTGTGTTGAGGGGAGCTGTGCTCCCTGGTCGTAGTGGTCCTCTACGGGGACGTCGGTGGACGTTGCTGGCACTGCCCTCTCAGTCCCTCTTCCGCCGGGCTGATCCGCCGTCTCGTCCACCTGCATCGGCACTGCTTCCGGGGCCGCCAATGACGCGGCCTGCTTTCCGATGCTCTCGCCTTCCTGATTCGCGGGCCTTGCTGCTCCCTTGCTCCCGGTGGCTGCGGGCCTGTGGGGGCCGCATAACCACCGTGCTTAAACCTGTAATACAGGCGGAAGCCTTTCTGCCCGGACGTACTTGTAAGACTCGGTCGTCAATGTACATGTTAGTCTCCATCCCTTCATTCCACCTAGTTCTTCCATCTTGCTGCTCGCGACGCGCCAGGATGAAATGCTAAGCCCAAGTTCTGGTTTTTCACCAGTCCTAGCGCGTACTCCATAGGGTTTGTCATCACTTCTGGGAAGGAACATTGTCATGCTATGCATGACGGGCAAGTCCTCCGCCCTCCTCGCGCATAGGGCAGGGCCCTTCCAGCCTCCCAGCTTTGGTGCAAACTCCCGCAGCAGTTTGGCAGACCTCTTCGTTTTTGCACTCCACCTGCAGCATACCTCCTTTAAACTCCACCCCCAAGAAGGACGCCGCGAAGTTCTCTCCTCTGAAGACCTCGTCCAGGAGGAGGTTCTGGAACACTCGGTAAGCTCCTTCCGGCTTCAGCGCCTCCGCCGGATAGTTTCTGAGGCAGTACAGCCATGCGTATGCCTTTAACGGCGTCCGCATACCTGCGGGCACGCATCCTCCACCCGGTGGGGAGCCGGTCCGGATTGTTGATTACCGGTTTCCTTGTGTTCGTTGCCCCTAGACCCTTTTGGAGCTGGGGGCTCCTGCGGCTTTGGCCGCTACTCCGCTTCGCTGTTTGGGCATACGTTTCAGAGGGCATTGCCCTACCATCAGCACGCCGTGCGGTCAATGTGGCACCGACAGGACGGTTACTGGTTACCGCTGCCTTCCGCGCGAGCTGACCCGATGTTGCCACGCTCCTTTGCTGGGGGTGCGTTACTCCCTTTGCCTCTGCTTCTGGCCATAGCCTCCGCCGCTTCAGGAGTCTTCCCCTCTCGGCAGGTACCGTAGGTACCACCTCATGATGGCGCCGCTCATCCCCTCCCTTTTGGGTCATCGCAACCCTCCGGGCTTGCCAACTTCTGGGAGAGGGCGTTGCCCACCTCTTCTGCGCCTCCTTCTCCTTTCTGCGCGCACCATCAGGCTCTGACCGATGTGACTCTCTCCGAGTCCGACCCGCTGCGCCTTACGGCGGGGGTCTTGGCGGTGCTCGTGGCTGCTGCAGCGGCCGCAGGGTATTTTTGCCAGGCGAGCGCAACTGCATGAGGGCATGTCGTCGCTATCCTCCTTTGCATTTGCTCCTCAACTAGCGCCCGTTCGCCGGCGAGGAGAATGTACATGAAGTTCACCTTCCGTCTGGCTCTTGACCCGATTTGCCTAGCGCTTGCCATCAGCTTCCTTCTCGTTGTCCGTGTCCGTTCTCCGTTGTTGTTGCCTTAAGTCCGTGTTATTGTTGTTGTTGTTGTTTGTTTTGTTGTTTGTTGTTTCCATCTGTGTCCTTCCTACCCTAGGCTCAAACAGGGTGAGCCGTCAGGTCTATTATTTAAAGTGGGGACTAGGTAGGTCAGCCACGCCAGAGCCCCTTGACGCGGTAAGGCCACAGTTACACCCAATTCGGCCCGGTGTTGGGGAGGCTCCGTTATAATACAGCCGGATTTACCTCCTGGCTGCAAACCATCCAATGGGAACGGGTCGCATGACACCCTGGATTAGGAGGTGGTAGCTCTTGGTTAGCGCACGCATGCGGCACCCGACATCCTGCCTGGGCGGTGCCTATCAGCACCAACCACGCCAGGTTGGGGGTGCCGAGTATGCCTTGCGCCTAAGCTACTTGGCATACTGAACAATTATTAATTACATATGTTATTTGTTTGAATAACCTAGGGTAAAAGTATTTATTTTTTAGCTCGAGGAATACTTCTTGTATACCTCTATGATTATTACGCAAATGTTCGCTTTCTATTATAGTAAGAACCTCATTTCTATCCGTTATTTCTTTCAAAATAACGCTCGACTTATATATAATAAGATTATTGTTTTCAAAAAAAGTTACATATAGATATTGAAATTTTATAAACAGCTCATTATTCTCGCAAAAAAGACACATTATTCCTTTATTTATCAAAACTTTTCGCATGATTTCCTTTAAATTCGAATCTTTCGTTACCGTTACGTGGTTTTGGCACTTTTTATTTACGATTTTAATATAAATATTTTCTTTCTGGCCATAGCTAAGGTATATCTGATTTTTGTAATAATTAATACATTTTTCTGTGACGAATATATATTTTAAATTATCTTCAACTGCACTATGCGCGGTATCTATGGACATTGTATCTATATTTTCATGATTTTTATCGTCACGTTCCATTTTATCGCCTCTAAAATTATTGAACATATTAGCTGTTTTATTATCTGCATTATGTTGCTCAAGGTATCTGCTTAATGTGTCTGCCACATTATTATCTTTTCCTTTTATATAAGTTATTTCGAAATCATATTCGTTAAGAAGGATTTTCCACCTCTGTAATTTCATATTAGGCTCTTTCAGATTATGTAGCCAAGTCAATGGTTTGTGGTCAGTTTGTATTATAAACTTTCGCCCGTATAAATATGTTCTAAAATGCTTAACGGCCCAAACCATTGCAAGAGCTTCTTTCTCTATTGTTGAGTATCTTATCTCGTGATCACATAACGTACGAGATGCATAACATATAGGGTGATTGTTTTGGCTTAATACAGCGCCAATAGCAAACTGAGATGCATCAGTAGTGAGCAAAAACTTTTTGCTGAAATCTGGTGGCTGTAAGACAGGTTCATTAGTAATTAGTTTTTTTAAGGTATTGAAAGCGCTGAGGAATTCCAAATTTTTGAAATCTAAAATGGCATTTTTCTTCAAGAAACGCACCATAGGGTAAGCTACTTTTGCGTAGTCCCGTATAAATTTTCTATAATACCCTGTCATACCAAGAAACTGTTTTATCTCTTTAACATTAGTAGGGGGTTTCATATTATTTATAGATATTTGATATTTTAGAAGGGTCTGGCTTAATGCCTTTCTCTGATACAATGTGTCCTAAAAATTTTGTAGTTAGTTCGGCAAATTGACATTTTTCGAACTGGATTTTTAAATTAGACGTTCTTAATGTATTAAATATGATTTTAATAGAAGAAATATGTTCTTCAAAACTTGTAGAAAATATTAAAATATCGTCTAAATAGACAACGCAAATTTTATTAATATATTCTCTTAAAATGTAATTAATTAATCTTTGGAAGGTAGCGGGTGCTGTTTTAAGACCAAAAGGCATGCGATTAAATTCATAGTGGCCATCTGCTGTAGAAAAAGCCGTTTTCGCTCTATCGTTAGGATGGACTTCAATCTGGTGAAATCCCTTTGCTAGATCAATAGTACTGAAGTATGAACATTTTCCCAATTTGTCGAATATGTCTTGCATATTCGGAATTGGGAACTTGTCTTTGATTGTTTGATCATTTAGCTTACGATAGTCAATGACAATTCGCCATTGAGGAACTCCTTTTATGTCTGCCTTTTTGGGTACAACCCATAAAGGTGAGTTGTATGGACTATTACTTGGTACAATGATATTTTGCGCTAGCATTTCTTTTATCTGCCGGTCTACTTCAGCGCGATGTACTACCGGATATCTATACAGCCTACTATAGACTGGTGTATCAGTTTTTGTTATTATGCGATGCTGGATTTCATTAGTGAAAGGTAAATGTTCCCCTTCTTTATAAAAAATATCTTGATAATTACTTAAAAGCGTATTTAATATTTCTCGGTCTTTCGAATTTAAATGTTTAGCAAAAATATATGTTGGCCTTTTCTCTAATTCTTCTTCACAGGTAAGTATTTCCAGGCGTTCTTTTTTAAAATATTCTTTTTCTGCTAGCTCTTCTTCTTCATCAAAATACATAGGTATCGTTGCTTCGTCTGTCTCTAATCTTCTATTTCTATAATCAATTATAGCGTTTAAATTTAATAAAATATTATTACCTATGATACCATCAAAATATTTATGAAACGAATACTCCAAAAAATTCACATAAAAATTATCTTTTTTAAATTCTTTAAACAATGGTATGGAAATTTGTTTGTTTGTAGGAATATTTCTTCCCAAAACTTTTAATGAAAAAATTGTCGGCCTCACTGCATATTTAGGATTACAAATTTCCGGGTTTATTATGCTAAACTCCGCCCCTGTATCGATGATAAATCTAAGTTTTCTAACATGTGTTTTAATTACTATATAGGGTAATTTTCTTCGCAGCGATATTGAAAATTTTGGCAACTCTCGTTAACTCCTAATTCCATAGGTTCAACCGAGTTGTTTGGATTTTGGTTACTGGAAAAGTTATTTGAGTGGAAGGGATAGTGTTGTTGTCTAACTGTTTGATCGCTGTTATTACGAGTATATCCTTGCCGTGACTGTGTTGAATACTGTGGTTGCGAATGCGGAAATGCGTTGGTGTTGTTGTAACGTTGTGTATTGTTATTATTGTTAAAAGCTTGTCCGTTGTTTTTATTGTAGTTGTAGCTTTGCTCAATACTATTGTTACGGCAAAGTTGTGTATCAGTATTGTTGTTGCAATTTTGCCAAAATCGATTGTTGTTATTAAAGCGTCTGTCAGAATTATTGTTGGAAAATTGCCTATTCATATTGTTGTTGTTTGACTGAGAATTAAGAGATCTAAAAATGTTACGTGTGCTTGACTGATACTCTTTGTTACTGAACTTTAAATATCCATTTGACTTTATTATATCGTAAGCTTCTTTCAAATTTCCCGGATTTCTACTCACGATGATACTTCTCACCGGTTCTGGTAGACCGTATTTAAAAGAATTGAGAGCAATTCTACCATTACCTTCACTGGTAATTCCTGGCAGTTGATTATCACTAAAATATAAGGCGTTATTTAAACGACATAAAAAATTGTTTAATTTATTATAAAAATTTTCTATATTTGAATCACATCGGCAAGATCGTATTTTATCGATCAATTCATCTACTGAATTGTTCTCCCCATGATTTTCTATCAAAACTTTTTTAATTTCAGGCCATATTTCCGGGTTACCGTTAACTAATAATGACCTTCTTGCATTTCCAACGATTTTGTCTTTAATACTGCCCATGAGTAAAACTTTATAATCTAAAGGAAAAGAATCTAATATATTCACCATAGAATCTATTCGTTGTAAAAAACTTAGCAAAGCATCTCCATTCCCATCATAATTTGGTATGCTATTTAGATTTGTAGTTACTAGTTTAAACTTAGCCATATCATCTAAATTATCCATATTGAATTTTTTCTTTTCTTAATATAAATGTATATATGTTTATTCACTATTTGTGTCTCTTAATAACTAACTGGCTTCCTTTTCTTACTAATTTATGTAGCTTGAAACTTTACGCCTGTTGTTATTCTCGCTTCCGTTTGCTAATGCAGTCTCTTCGTATATGAATTTGCAACTTTATACTATGTTATTGTTGTTGTTGTGGACACAATTATGTTAAGACTCTTAAACTTAAACTTAAGGGACAGCAATACTAACCAATGTCGTTTGGAGATTGATGATTGTTTTTATACGTGGAAATGTACTCTCTTTACATATGCAAGTGCAACGTTACGTTGTTGTTGGCAAAGTTTGTTTCAAGAATGCAATTACTGTACATGAGCTGGTGTGATGATTTTTTCTTCTCTTTCTATAATTTTGAAGGTGACCTTTATATGTCCGCAAGATGTCTTTGAAATGTTTTGAAGGTGACTTTTATACAATAGGTTTTACTTCTTTTAGGTAATTTTTTCAATTCATAAGGTTTTCTTCATATAATAAACTTTCTAATTTCACATGGGCTTTTCACCACTTTTTTGTTTTTATTATTATTTTTTTTTTGTTTAGTCTTCCACAGTTTGTAAATTATTTTTCATATACAAAGTCTTAATATTTAGTTTTCATTTATTAATTTAATTTTCTTAAACTTTGCAATATGAATTTTTCACTTTTCGTAAAAAACAATCGTTCTTCTTTCCGAAGGAAAATAGCTTCACATTTATTTAAAGCTTTACTTTTTACAAAATTTTCAACTTACACTTTTCGTGTATTGTTAATTAAAAAATTTCGCGTATGTAGTTCGCGGTTGACTGCGCCAATAAAGGAAAACAATGTTTAGTTCTCGAAGGTAACTTTATTACTTAATTCAATTTCCAATCCTTACAGCTAGGAAGCTAACATAATGTATGTGAGCTTAAAACTAATGAGTGCAAATGTTTATTGTTGTTGTTATTATTATTTAAGGAAAGAGAGTATGTATGTAGTTTAAGAAAGATCAATTAGCAAGTACGGAAATTATGAAATGAGAAAAAGAGATATGAGGGGATAAGTAAGACAGGTAAAGAAAGAATGAAGAGAGAAATGTATGTTGTTGGTAGTGGGAGTATTGGTATATGACTATATGGAATATTACAAATTTTTATCCCTCAATTTATGTTTTCTTGTACTTTTTGAACTTTCTGCTGTATTGGTATTCAGGATTATCACTGTAAAAACATATCCTAGCAATAGTCCTAAAGCCAGCATGCTAGATGTTCATTTGCCTTGGTACCTTTTCTCCATACTCAAGATGTCTTGGTGAAATATCTCCCCATGTTCATCACTGACGGCACCTAAAATTGGGAGGAAAGAAATCCAAGTGCGAATGTAGGAAATATGCATTTTCAGGGGGACATGTTCCACCATCAAGCCTGAAAATCCGACAATAGGCTTGATATGAGTTCTGTAATGAAACGGTTTGATTTGGTGTTACCCAAAAAAATTTTTACCACCTCAACAAATGAAAGCCCTGCTTTTTTTCTAGCGGTTTAGTTTAGAGACAAAGTTTTGATCCTTCATAACTCGTCGTATGTCTGGCCCCACAAAAATTCCCTCTTTTAATTTCGCATCGCGAAGTCTCGGAAATATACTTTTAAGGTATTGAAAACCTTCTCCCGTTTTATCCATTGCTTTTACAAAAAAGTTGTTCATTAAGCCTAATTTTATATGAAGGTGTGGCAATACCATATTCTCGGGTTCAACAAGACGAAGATTGGACACACTTTTCTGATTAGGTACATAGGTCTGTTCTTTTTCGGCCACTCTTTTTGGATATAGTGTTTGCTTGCGAGCTCTGACTATCTCCATTCGCACATCCCAACTACTTTTAAAGCAGAACAAATTTTCCACAAGAATGTCTAAGCATACTGTATTTTTTGTAGTAGATTTTTGATATTTTCATAGGTTTCTTTGATATGTACTCCATACGCTAGAGGTACAGATGGAAGTTCGTTACCATTATGTAACAAAACCGCCTTCAAACTTATTTTCGATGAATCAATAAATAGTCTCCACTGATCAGGTGAATAGGTACAAAACATTTTTTCATAAGCCCATATATGGAAATGACAAATTTGGTAGAAAAGCCGAGCTGTGCCGAAAGAAACGAACAAACGATCGCCGATTGTCACCGCTTCGCTTGCTACTCGAACAAGGTTGCGTAGATTCATATTGAGCAAGGTTGCGCAACCTGAATCTATCGCAACCTTTTCCGAACTCGTATAAGAAGTATAACTTCAATAATATTATCGTAATTGGACCTAAGGATTTTTTTTTTATGATTTTAATGATATCCAACAGGAACCAAAATATATAATTTTTATTTTCAGAGCAAAATCATTGTCGCTAGTGTAATTGGCGCCCGAGCTTTAAACAAACGATTGTTTGGTTTGTCGAAAGTCTAAAAAGTGCCGTTAATACTATATAGTAAAAAATACGCCCCGAAAAAGACAGTGTAAACCTTAAAATGAAATTCCTATACATTTTAAATAAAGTATTTTTTATTTAATAATTGGGAAAGTGGTCGGCAATTCCTTTTGAATTTGCAACAATTTAACTAAAAATTTTAACTACTAAGCTACAGAAAAATTGCTAAAGAATTCTCGTTTAAGCTATAGTATAAGTAAATATTAATAACAAAAAAAACATTTTTTGAAAATTAATAATTTAAAAATATTTAAAAATTTTTTTTGGAAAACAAAGTAAATAATTTAAAGAAAGTTTTAAGAGTTCCATTAAGAAAATTATTTCTTTTATAACTAATAAACGGGCTCGTACAGCCAATAATAAATAATAATACAAAGCTGCGATTCACCACCTACGGGGGGGCCCTCCAGCTTATAAAAATTAAATTCCCTGCGATTCTGTAGCCAACTCAGGAGTTGACCGGACCCTCCAGAGAACACAAAGAAAAATAAAAAAGGGCTTGTACAGTCAATAACATATAAAGTTTAAAAGGGCCGCGATTCACCACCTAACGGGGGACCCTCCGGTTCTTATAAAAGTAAAATAACTCTGCGACTTTCCTGTAAAAGGGACCCTTCAGAGATTAATAAAGAAAAAATATTTATATATTTTAAAGAAAATGTCTAACCCAAATAATTTAATCAGACCACCAGTGCTAGGGAATACAACTCCCGTTGCACCAACAGGACCTTCCGATTCTGGCAACCAAATATCGCCAGAATTGGCACATTTAGTTAAAAACGTTGTAACTCAGATGTTACAGACGGACGGATAAAGCATAATACAAAGTATTTTGAATAATGGTACGAACCAGAACATTAGGGATCAAACTATAGAAGATATCAGAGAACCTTTACGACAAATACTTTTCGCTTTTGGTATACCCAAAACAATAGTAATCGACAACGAGAAATCTTTAAATTCAGCCT
>NC_064303.1:25612177-25735524 GCF_023373825.1 Bactrocera dorsalis | reverse complement strand
CACCTGAAACTTAAATCTTAAATGATTACCATAACGAGAGGAGATGAAATCCTGATCAAGCCCCTAGGCACCGAATATTTGGACGCCCCATAGATGACCTTTTACGAGAAATATCGGTCACTATGTGAAATTTATAGTTGAAATTCAGGAATTGAGCTGAATTGTGTGAATACTTCCCATAGCTCACTATACCTAACAACACGATTTTCGAACTTCCAGGTGACTTTATGTGGGGTATATCAGCCAACATGTGAGTTACCTCACTGAAAATGGTAGCGCGTGTTTTAATAATAACAGTGGATAGTATGTAAGTTATATATAGTATATGTATATATAAAATTGCTTGAATTCCGAATCTCTGGTTGACATTTTATACCTTAAAGTATTTTCCTTGCTTTGATTCTTGCAGTTTGCAAAACTATAAAAAGTTCGGTTACACCAGAACTTAGCTCTTCCTTACTTATTAATGCTATAGATTATTGTTGTTGACAGTTTCGTTGTTGCTGGTGGCTGTTGGGCCAAGCGACGAGCGCGTATTTTGCATAAATCGCATTTTGATGTTATGCACGAGAGGATACGCAAATTAAAGTCATCGTCAGAGTTCTGCGCATTTGAAGTCTCCAATGCATCTGCCTTCAAATGTACGCCCCACAACCTTCTAGTCTGTTGGAGTATTAAGACATATGTTTGGACGTCTGGTTTTCTCTTGCCGGCTGCGATTGTTGCGCTGGTATGTTGCTTTGGTGCTTAGCGTCCATACTCTTTTGGTACTCGTTGCGGCGGCAAAAGTGGTTGACAACTTGAAAACTACAAGTGCAAAGTTCAATCAATCTTGCTACAGTTGTGGTTGCAGTTGATGGTTCCATTGTAGTTTTAGTCATATTGCACATGTGCGTTCCGATATATACTATCAACACAACGCAAAAAAATTGAAACCCTAACTCTGGCTTTGAAAAATACGCTCTATTACTTTGAGAATAAAAATGAAATCAAATATTCAAGATTTTAAATTCTTGCAAAAAATCGTAAGGAAGAATCAGCCTCGCTTAATATTGAATTTGATTGAAAATACCAACAATTTTCCAAAATGGTTACCTCTCGGTAGGCTTTTCTTATAACAAAAAGCTGTAAGAATCCGACAGTTAAAGGTCAGATTGTTATATAGAAATCACATAAACATATAAATAGGCAAGTAAGTATATCGAAAATAAAATCTCGTCTTCTTCTCTTCAAATTAACACGCGAACGCATACTCGTACTATAGAAGTATCAGTTGATAGTCAAAACCGAAACAGTTTCCGAAGAAAGAAATCAGATGGAGTATCATAGTGTATTGACAACGGTATATGTCTAGATCCAAAAGAGTATATGAGAATAAGAAAGTCCTGAGTCTTTAGCAAAATCACTTAGGCTGATATTATGCTAATTTAAAAAAACAAAGTGTTTAATTAATAGCTTACTACAATGTTGATAGTTTATAATTGTGATGTCCAACAAAGGTGCTCTACTTTTTCAGCGTCAATTGTGATCAAACTTACTACGAATGAAATATATCGCAAATTTATTAATCGCTCAGGTCACACTTCCAATTCTTTTATATTTTCCAAGAAGCAGTTTCTAACTTTGCACCTTGCTCTCTGGTGACTTAAGAAACTAACTAAATTGCTTTTATAAACCTCTGACGTCACAGTCACAAAATGACTGTAAACTGGTGTAATGAATTAAATTATTATACTAAAAACGTTATGAAATATTTCGAAAGCCAAATTGAGAGATTTAGTAAATTTCGAGGTTCCCTACTTTTTTAACGATAAAAACCAAAAACTTAAAATTTAATGGAGAACATCCCTTGATATTTATTTTTTGATGACCATCTCTTTGAAATATTGGCCGCGTCTACGTCTCAGATGCCTCATCCGTTGAGTCGAATTTTCGATAACTCGTTCGAGCATTTCAACTGATAACTGGCGAATGACACGGGTGATGTTTTGCTTCAAAGCCTGAATACTTTTTATATTCTAAGAGAAATAAATCTAATGGTGTGACATCACATAATCTTGGTGGCCAATCGGCGGCTTCAAAACGTGAAACTATATGCTCACCGTAGTGGCATCTCAATAAATACTTTGATTGTTGCGATTTGCGGGAATGGCACCAACTTGTTGAAACCGAATGTCGTCAAGATTGAGAGTTTCAATTTTAGGCATCACATAATTGGTTATCGTGGCGCGATAATGGTCACCATTGACGAAATGTTCTCATTGACATAATTTTTGCAAAATATGGCTCACAAACCACACCAAACAGATGTTTTTTCTAGATGATATTTCAGATCTTGAAAGTCTTCAGGTTGCTATTCGTTTCGAATGCTTCAATTTTGTTTATTTGTATACCCATTGAGTCAGAAATGGGCCTCAGTGCTATACAAAATTTGGCTCGTAAACGTCGGTAAATTTTGGAACTGTTTAGGAGTCCATAGAGAAAAGCGATGCCACTTGGGAAGGTCGAGTTTCTTCATTTCTTGCACAAGCTGAATTTTGTACGCTTTCAATTTAAGATGTCGACATGTCAAACACATAAAGTTCCATAACTAAAGACTAAATCAAGATATAAAACTGTAATTTGGTAGAGAGAATCGCAGTAGCTTGGGACATCTGTGGGCAATATTTTTTGAAAAAGTGGAAGTGACCCCGCCCTCTAACAAGTTTAATGTACATATCTTCTAAACCACTTAAGCTACAACAACCAAATTTTCTGAGTGCGAATCTTATAAGAACTTCTACGAACAGAGTAAGAATGGATGAAATCGGAGGATAACTCCGCTCAGTCTCTATATACTGTTAAAAACTACTAAAAGCGCGATAAATCGATAACTAAATAGCCAGAAACATTAAATTTTATCACCGAGATGATATAAGAAAGTCTTACGAGAGCTAGTGTAAATTGGACGATAGGCTTGACACCGCCCATTTTTTGATGAAATCCCATTTCTCGTGATCTGTCCAACCGATTTCGACAAAATTTAGCACGTGACACTCATTTTGCTTTCTTATGTAGTATGTAAGTTATCCCAATGAAAATAAGAGAGGGTATTTCTCTTAATATTGTATCTTTGTTTCTGAAATAGATAAATTTGAGCGAAAACTTGGCCTAGCCCCAATATAACTATTATCAAGACTTTCGAACACCCAGTTGACTTTACTCTATATGATTGGTTTACACCTTACAATATTTCCCTGGTTTTGATTCTTGCAAGTTGCAAGAATATAAAATGTTCGGTTGCACCCAAACTTAGCCCTTCCTTACTTGTTTTACATATACATTTTCTTCACTGCGCGCTAGACGTGATCTATTCTGTCGAATTTCATCCATTAATGATTGCTTGGTGTCAAGATGGGTGATGTTGTTGCACTGTGCTATGTGTTATATCCACTGGTAAGTTCGAAAAAATGGGTTTTTGTGTTAATTTTTTCTGGAGAGGCTTTTTATTGAATATATACCTAAAATATATGATTATTTTCTAGGACATCCTATTTTATTAATAAAATATTAGATTCCGTCGTTCCTGTAGAAGATTTCTTGAAAGTCCTCCACAAAAAGGTGTTTGGCGGTGAGGAAGATATCCGAGATTATTTTTAGAATAGATAAATAAAGGCAATGATCGAAGAAATAGTCAAAGGGCGGCTTCCCATCAAACAAAATCTTTTTTTGCACCAAAATTTACACTTTAAAGTGACTTGAAAATCGAAATTTTTATCAGAAACTTATTCCTTCTATCATTATCTGAAAAAAGTATCTAAGAAGATCCTGTGAAAATTTCAAGTCAATCGGTCAAGCCGTTTCGGAGAAATATTCCTCACCGACTTTCAAAACATCGTTTCGAGAAAAACGCATTTAGCGCAGCTGTTGCTCCGAGTTACGGTCCCGCCTACCTTCCAACGCTCGGAGACATCTTTACAAATACGCTCATTACTCCGAAACTATTTACCGGATTACTGTGAAATTTACAGACAATATTTTTTAATATATATACATCCAAAAAAAAAAAGAAATTCGATTTTTTCAAAATTACAAGTGGATATAACCCTTTATGTTGACCATAAGTTGAGTATAGCGCGCGAGGCTCATTCTTTATAAAACGTGAATTTTCTTAATAAAGTTGATCGATTTGTAATCGTTGTTTCGTCTTTCCATGATGAAATGCCAAAAAATACTGAACAAAAATGACAAACAGCTTGACCCGATGCACGCATGATCTGTCAAAACAAGGTTATTGAAAAAAGTACCTCTACTCGAATTAACCGGTATATAGCTGTAACTTTCTAGCGATTTAGACCTTTAACCTTCAAAATTAAAATAATTTCTTTCAATCAAATCATTTTCTATATTATCTTATAGAATATTGTAAACATTAATTTAGGCTACTTTGTGTATCGTTCTGGTTGCGTTAGTTACCTCGCAATATTAATTTAATATTTACCTTTGAGTCAACATTTGTTTTTTATACTCGATAACAAGTTTCAAAATCTTTAACACCATACTTGGCATTTCCCTACAGAACGACCGTCTCATGATTGGACAATATGTCACAATGTTTGGTGATGTTATAAGCCATGTCAACATATCTGCAGTAAAGTCAGAAGATGGCGGCGAATACGAGTGCAAAGCAATATCGCGGGCAGGTGAAGCATCGCATTCGGCACGCTTAAACATCTACGGTGAGTGGAGCTAATATAAATACAAATATTCATACATAGAAATATTAATAAAACACATATGACACCCCCAGACCGATTGACAGGATGTTCTAATATACTTGAAAATTTTGTGGAAATGAACATCGCGCTTTTCACTGAAATTCATATTTTTTATTTGTTTGTTTAGCTTTTTTGCACACCTACAAGGTTAATCAAATATATATTCTTTTCCTCTCTTACAGGTATGCCATATGTGCGCATGATGCCGAAACTATCTGCAGTGGCGGGAAAGACTTTTTTTCTCAAATGCCCTGTGGCAGGATATCCAATCGACAGCATCATCATAGAGAAAGGTAAGCGTGCATGTACGAGTTCATATTTATTAATTTGCAAGCGCACATACAAATATGCACATAACGTTCATATGAACTTTGCTGCCATCTCAGCGTTTGTACAGTCGGTCGGTTTCAAAGCAAAGAATAACTTGCGAACGAAATTCTCCTTCTGCGAGCATTTTCGCTCAACGAGTTTATTGCATATTGTATAGGGTACGAATGTGGCATGCAGCATGTGGTAAGTGATGCTTTTGGGGCTTTGCATGTTTAGTTGGAACGCATCTGCTCACATTGGGGTGATCCTTAAATGCAATTTAAACAAATATTCACTCGAGCATACAACGCAAATCAGCAGCAGTAGTATTTCAACTTGTTAATAAACTCGAACTTAACCAGAGCTTGGTTGTTCCATTGCCGCGGATCTTTGCTTTCATAGTGCTGTCCACTGGTTCTTAAAAGTTAGGCTAGGCTAGGCTGGCTGAACCCTCAAGATGGTGAGAGACCGACTGCTAAGTAAAGTCCTTTGTAAATCCATATATGTATATCCTTTAATAATTAAAACTAATATCTCAGACCGTCGGGAATTGTTAAAAATATTCGAACTAGAGCATTTTAAGGTGTTTTATTCGCCCAGAGACGAATTGATTAGTAATATTTTATAAAACTAGGGTAACTGTTATGATTTATGCCACTAAACAATTATAGGAATTTCTTTTATAAAACAAACTACCCTAATGCTTCTTTAAATTCAAAAAATTCACGTAATTGTTTTGTTTTCATTACGCCACTCACTCACACATGTACGTGCACATTTCCATTGCAGATGGCGTCAGATTGCCAACGAATATATGACAGCGTGTTCAGAACGGCACCCTACTCATCGAGAATGTGCAACGCACCGCCGATCAGGGAACCTACACTTGCATCGCCCGCAACAAGCACAACTACACGGCGCAACGGACGGTGGAGGTGAAAGTTTTGGGTGAGTTAAAGTTGAAGTTGAGGTTGCAGTTGATGCGGCGAAATTTTCGTTGATAACATTGGTAGTGGTGTTTCGATTTGCTGCCCACGTTGGGTGGCTGCAAATTTGGAAATTTCACCAGACTAATTTTAATTTGTCTGGAGTAGTTAATGAAAAACCGCAAAATGATGAAATGTTTGCGCCTAGCTCCATACGAGTTTTGGTAAATATTGAAACAATATGAAAAAGCTACGAAAAAAATACAATAAAACCAGTAAGCGGTGAGTTCATTATAAATCGCCGAATTTTATTGTTGTTGGTTTTACGTATTCGGAAAAGTTATTCGAAATAACTTATGTTTAGCATAACTAAATTTGAGCATATATGCGGAGAGTGGTGGCCAGAGGTTTAGTAACTTAGAAGGCGTTTAAGTTGAACTTTTAATTGGATTTAGCTACAAATAATTTTCATTAATTTATTTGTGACTTTTTTTTTATCGGTAAAATGTTTCTTTAAAGATTTGAATTTTAACTTTATTATATCTTTTGTTTATTTATACAAAAAGGATTTCTAAGAAATTCAAGAATTTCCTGAATGTGATTGAGTTTGGAACGAAATTCTTAAAAGCCAATCGTATATCTACAAGGTTTGTCCGGAAAGTAATAAGACTGAATTTTTTCTGCCGCGACTGTACTGCGTAGCGTGCGCGCACCGACTGGATTCGGTGGAGGCCAATCCTAACTAACGAACGAGAGGCTGGTCAGTTGTCTCCGAGGATCTGGAGAGTCAGAACAAACACTTTCGCGCGACGTGTTTCTGTGAGTGGAGCAAGCCGAAGATGCAGCGTTCGTTAGAGCAGAGGTACGCCATTAAATTCTGTGTGAAACTCGGTAAATCTGCGGCAGAGACGTTTGATATGATCAGGCAGGCTTACCCAGATGTCGCTTTAGCAAGAAGTGGTGTGTTTCGTGGCACCAGCCCTTTTTGGAGGGCCGGGAAGCGATCGCTGATGAAGACCTTGCTGGGAGACCTGTGACTTCGACAAATACCGACAATGTGACTCCTGTGCAGAAAGTTTTGAACTCAGACCATCGACTAAGTAGTCGTTTATTTACCGAAATGTTAAATTTATCAAACGCTGCCAGAAATTGCAATAGGGTGCAGTGTGTCAAAAAAATTTGAAGAAGAATAAAATTAATAAATGAGGAATTTTTGAATAATGCAATCACAGGTGACAAGTCATGGATTTTTGAGTGTGATCTCTGAAAAGGACAATGAAAGTCAAGCATTTTGAGACAATAGAAGGTAACCAAGCAGTATGCACCTCGACTTTGAATGCTATTCCGGAGAATGCCTTCCGTGACGTCTTCAATGCTTTGAAATCGCGCTGGTTGGTTTTAAAGAATTGTTGCGATTGGTTTTATATTTTTTTTATACCCTGAACAGGGTATATTAAGTTTGTCACAATGTTTGTAACACCCAGAAGGAAGCGTAAGAGAACCTATAAAGTAAAGGGTGATTTTTTAAGAGCTTGATAACTTTTTTTTAAAAAAAAACGCATAAAATTTGCAAAATCTCATCGGTTCTTTATTTGAAACGTTAGATTGGTTCATGACATTTACTTTTCATTTAAATGTTGACCGCGGCTGCGTCTTAGGTGGTCCATTCGGAAAGTCCAATTTTGGGCAACTTTTTCGAGCATTTCGGCCGGAATAGCCCGAATTTCTTCGGAAATGTTGTCTTCCAAAGCTGGAATAGTTGCTGGCTTATTTCTGTAGACTTTAGACTTGACGTAGCCCCACAAAAAATAGTCTAAAGGCGTTAAATCGCATGATCTTGGTGGCCAACTTACGGGTCCATTTCTTGAGATGAATTGTTGTCCGAAGTTTTCCCTCAAAATGGCCATAGAATCGCGAGCTGTGTGGCATGTAGCGCCATCTTGTTGAAACCACATGTCAACCAAGTTCAGTTCTTCCATTTTTGGCAACAAAAAGTTTGTTAGCATCGAACGATAGCGATCGCCATTCACCGTAACGTTGCGTCCAACAGCATCTTTGAAAAAATACGGTCCAATGATTCCACCAGCGTACAAACCACACCAAACAGTGCATTTTTCGGGATGCATGGGCAGTTCTTGCTCTTCACCCCAAATGCGGCAATTTTGCTTATTTACGTAGCCATTCAACCAGAAATGAGCCTCATCGCTGAACAAAATACGCGCGCGAAACACATTTCGAACCGAACACTGATTTTGGTAATAAAATTCAATGATTTGCAAGCGTTGCTCGTTAGTAAGTTTATTCATGATGAAATGTCAAAGCATACTGAGCATCTTTCTCTTTGACACCATGTCTGAAATCCCACGTGATCTGTCAAATACTAATGCATGAAAATCCTAACCTCAAAAAAATCACCCGTTATATATATAAGTGATCAGTATGTTGAGCTGAGTCGATTTAGCCATGTCGGTCTGTCTGTCTGACTGTATATATACGAACTAGTTTCTCAGTTTTTAAGATATTGTTGCGTCAAGCGACAATATATATATATTTAAACCTAAAATAAGAACATTGAATTATAAAAATTAAATTGTGAAATTATATTACGTAAATTACTTACCTTAATAATTAATCTATTACTTACCTCAATGCTTATCTTAACATAAGCTAGTACGATGTTTAACGAAAGATAAATACTTACCCCTTTTGTAACATATACTTATAT
This sequence comes from Bactrocera dorsalis, assembly GCF_023373825.1. NCBI lineage: Eukaryota > Metazoa > Arthropoda > Insecta > Diptera > Tephritidae > Bactrocera > Bactrocera dorsalis. The sequence continues at coordinate 25,726,807 of NC_064303.1, read as the reverse complement.
TACCACTAGATTAAGCCGTTAGTTTAAGGTTTAGGCTAAGCGATTGCAAAAAATGAAATATAATGCTCTCTTTGAATTGAACCGTGAGACCGTACGCACGTGATTTAATTTGTCGGGATTTTAACTCTTTCGAGACAGGCAATTGGTGTGTTTTTTAATTTCTAATCGCGCATCCCAATTTGAAGTATTTCTCGTGTCTTAAAAAACGCTTAAGACTTTTCAGATATCATTTGAAATTTTGCAAACATCATTTTCTCTTCAAGAAGCTGCTCATTTGTCGGAACTGCTGATATCGGACCAATATAGCATATAGCTGGCATTCAATGTGAACGATCGGAACCAAGTTCTTGTATGGGAAACTTTCACATTTGACGAGATATATTCACGAAATTTGGTATAGATTATTTTTCAAGCCAACAATGTAATCTCCGAAGAAATTGTTCAGATCGGATTACTATAGCATATAGCTGCCATACAAACTGAACGATCAGAACCAAGTTCTTGTATGGAAAACTTTCACATTTGACGAGATATATTCACGAAATTTGGTATAGATTATTTTTTAAGCCAACAATGTAATCTCCGAAGAAATTGTTCAGATCGGATTGCTATAGCATATAGCTTTCATACAAACTGAACACATAGTTACTAACAGAAATGCACCTGTGAAGGGTATTTAGCTTCGGTGCAACCGAAGTTAACGTTTTTTCTTATTTTTAAATCGTCTCAGTCCTATTACTTTCCGGTCAAACCCTGTAAGCTACGTAAAACTGCTTATTCTTAAGCGTCATTTATATAACTTTGGCCACCCTCTCTCCACTAAAGCCACACAAAACGGTTTTAAAAGCTTTTAGAAACAGCCTCTCTATTACATGAAGTGATATAGAAAAGTTAACAAATAATATGAAAATATTTTAAAAGGTATTGATTACTTTTGAACACCACATTTTAGCGCCAATGTATCATATGCACATTTTAATAACAATTAATTTGAAGAATTTTCAGCAAACGATACACAATAAAAGCCGATAGTAATTGCACATGCCAAAAATATGAAAATAAAAATAATAAAAAAAAATTTAAAAAGTTTTAAAACAAATAATAATATAAAAATGAATTTGCACGCTACTCACAATAACAAAATATTTTAATTTGCACTGAGTAATTCGCAACTCGTAAAAAATATTTTCGCATTTAAACTTCACGCTATTTCAATTACCTATAAAAATGCATTTTTTCCACGCCTGCTAAAAAAATAAAATGCACTAACACATACATGCATACACACAAACAGTTGCACAAAAACACATGCACATGCTGGCATTTCCGCTTTCGCCCACTAAAATGAAAAGAATACACGAAAATATGACGCAGTTTAGCGGTGTTGAAATGAAAGAACAACACAGCTGAAGCACTACACACACATACACTCATACAGCACTCACACACTAAAACTATTTTAATTGTTCACCTGCGTTTTTCCATACTTTGCTCTGCTACTCTACTTCTTCTTCTTTACCTTTTTCCACTTTATTCATAATTTTCACTGCTGCTGTTTTTATGCTATACCTGTATTTTTTACCGTTATCTCTTTGTCCTACCTCTGTGTGTTTGCATTTGGTGCGCATTTTGTTGTTGTTGTTGCTTAAATTTTCCCTTTATTGGCCTGCATACGAAATCTTTTTGCATTCACTGTACACACACAAAGATACGCACACACACATACAGACAGCACAATATTTTCGAATAACATTGCGCTCGCTTTGACATATCGCTCTGGAGAGGCATTGATGAAATGTAAAAATGCAATGATAAATGTTAATTAAGACTTTTTACGCACACTCACACACATTCACGCAACTATGATATTCAGAAATAAAATAACAACAAACAAAAACGTTCTGAGCAAATAAATTAAGTTCAAAAGCTCACATCAAAATGAAGCTATAAAAACACCGCAATTTTACCGCACATCAAAACGCAATAAAATTCCTATCGTCAGCCGGTAACGATTGCTTAAATGCTTACACGAGCTTCTTATACATACGCACATACACATTTGCACTTGGATGAACAAATACATACCTTCGATATTGCAGCTTTGCATTCGTATCCAATTCCTGACGAAGTTATTATTTCTTACGTCAGCTGCACCTATAGCGTTATGTTTTGATTCCCAAAAGCATAAAAAGGCAAAAAATCTACTCCTTCACATCATCGCCTTTTCAATCTATGTTTCTTTGTTTTAGGTTTTTCGATCGCTAAAACTCACACGTAACTTTTTTTTACGAGTTTTGCTGAATAAGTTTCTTCCCTAAATTCCTATACCCTGAACAGGGTATATTAAGTTTGTCACGACTTCCCAGAAGGAAGCGTCGGAGACCCTACAAATTATATACATATATAAATGATCTGAATGTTAAGCTGAGTCGATTTAGCCATGTCCGTCTGTCTGTCTGTCCGTCCGTCTGTCTGTCTGTATATATACGAACTAGTCCCTCAGTTTTTAAGATATCGTTTTGAAATTTTGCAAACGTCATTTTCTCTTCAAGAAGCTGCTCATTTGTCGGAACTGCCGATATCGGACCACTATAACGTATAGCTGCCATACAAACTGAACAATCGGAATCAAGTTCTTGTATGGAAAACTTTCACATTATCGATTAACTATAGCATAAAGCTGCCATACATACCGAACGATCGGAATCAAGGGCTTTTATGGAAAACTTTCGCATTTGACGTGGTATCTCCACGAAATTTGACATGGATTACTGCTTTAGGTAATAACATAATTTCCGCAAAAATTGTTCAGATTAGATTACTATAGGCATATACATAGCTTCAATACAAACTGAACACGTATTACGCATATAGTTACTAAAAGAAATACTTCTGTGAAGGGTATATTAGCTTCGGTGCAGCCGAAGTTAACGTTTTTTCTTGTTTTAGCTTAAGATTACTAAGAGAATATTTTCACTTCGCCAGTAACAAAAATTAAATCACTTTTAGGTCCGGTGATACTTAAATATTAAGTCATGATAGAAAAGGTTTCACGGCTAATCCCTGACTTAAGATCGCAGATGAAATTCCGAATGCAGTTTTTGTGAAGAAAACTTTTATAGTTGTAACTCAAGCATCACAAAAGCCCTTGACCTCAGCACATCCTTTATGGGAAATAAGCAGCTCATGTTTGAAGATAAGAGGTCGACGTTGTACTTGTCATAGGTTTGCAAAAGTGGAACACGAATGTTAATTGTAGTGGGATCTTTCCTAGTTTTGGACATCATACTATCACTATGTTTTGGGCTACAATCAGAAATTAAGTACCATGGATACCGTTAGTACACTAAACTAACTGATGAGCGATGATGATAAGGATAACTTACAAAAAAACTTTTATGTTGTATTACAACAATACCGATCCGAGTTTTGGAACCCAATAAAATCTGATGTATTATACCATAGAATATTGAGAAAAACTTAAATGGTGTCTTCATGTTTTTTACAAACTCATACTACCAAAAACAAAAATTTCACCGTAAAATGGTCCGACCGAAAATTATTTGCAAGTTCATCCAAGCGATTACGTTAAGCAATTCTTTCACTTACATACATACTTTTTCTTCTTTACTGGCGTAGACACCGCTTACCCGATTATAGCCGAGTTAACAACCGCGCGCCAGTCGTTTCTTCTTTTCGCAACGTGGCGCCAATTGGATATTCCAACCGAAGACATGTCCTTCTCCACCTGGTCCTTCCAACGGAGTGGAGGTCTTCCTCTTCCTCAGCTTCCCACGGCGGTTTCTGCATCGAATACTTTCAGAGCTGGATTATTTCCGTCCAAACGTTCGACATGACCTAGCCAGCGTAGCCGCTGTCTTTTAATTCTCTGAACTATGTCTATGTCATCGTATATTTCATACAGCTCACCGTTTCATCGAATGCGATATTCGCCGTGGCCAACGCGCACTCATCAGTTATTGTCATCGTCCAAGCATCTGCACCATATAGCAGGACGGCAAGTTCGTTGAGAGACACATACATACTTACACTACATTAATAACAGAAATGTTAATAAAATACTCAAAATCGCAAGTAATAACATTTTCCAAAACCCGACCTCCACCTCAACCACCTTTTCCTTTCCTCCTTCCTCAGTGCACTTGGCACTAGATCAACACGCCTGCTTGCTTGCAATGAAAATTTATGCGAATGATCAGCATGCAGCACACGCACCACGAATTTTGCACAACATTAAGCACCTTATAACTCACCAACAAGCACCGCAGACGTTCACCATACATACCCAGCGCACTTTAAGCTCTCACTTCTACTGCATCCACTTTTTATCTAAATATTTATTGTTTGAATTTCAGCAAAGCATATGCGCCCGCTCTCTTAAATAACTATTAAAATCACGTCCGTTGCAATGCACCGATTTATTACGCACATATTTTTTGGTTTTTTTTTCAACCCATTTCACTACTAAACTCCAGCGCTCTCTTTTTGGTTATCCTTTCTTTGAAATTCTAGTATTATTTTTTTACTTTTTCTGTTCTTCCTCTTCTTCTTCCTTTTTTTGGTCTCCACCATTTATGTTGTGTGCACATCACGATTTGCATTTTGCACCATTTTGCATTTCTGAATTTCTGCACTTCTGCATCTGAACCTGCATTTGCATCTGCATCAGCATTGCGCATTCGCGACGCGACGTCATGGTGCGGCGCTCAAATGGCGCTCACCGCACAGTTGTGTGTTTTGTCAACATCCAACGCCTGAACGTCCGATCCGCGCGCCGACAGCCGTCGACAGTCAGCAGTCAGCCATTAATTCCTCAACCATAAGTACCTATAGATATATACATACATATACGTACATATGTATATAAATTTGTTTTTGTTGTGTCTGCTCGCTGCTCTCGGTTGACTGCGAGCGCTGGACGTTTGGGTGTACGAGCAAGACAGAATCCTCATTATGGGGCATTGTGTTGTGTGGCATGCGGTCGTCCTTGGCTAAACAATGTTTATGGGTAATGGTTAAGTGGTTTGCGGTCAAATGATTTATACCGGAGTTTACATCGTACATATGTATGCATATTAATATCGGTTATACAAAGGTGTACTCGCCCGAATAATGGTTTCTGCCAGCGGTGAAAGTTCCATACAAATACTATATCTAAGTACAGGGTTCATTGAGATATTAAAGAGCCGTGAGGAAGGTGAATGCCATACTGATACGATTTCCTCGTATATGTACAAGTAAAATATAATTGAGAATATTACTAAAGTGATGTCTCTAAAAAGCAATCATATTTCGATTTATATTAATTGCACCCAAAGTCTTCTATTTGAAAGAGAGATTAAAACATGTGGTCTACACAAATTTCTAATTAAATTAGATTGGATTTGTCCTTGAAAATATATTAGATTTGTTGCATCCAAAGTGTTGTAATTGAAAATGGCATATTTTTTAACCTACTTAACGAATTTTGTCGAGGTAAATTTTAATTAGCAACAATTCCATGGATTTTGTTAGTAATTCTTGTATTCGACGTATCAAGAATGTCTGTCACCATGTGTACCATGGAACCCATGTGCCAAAAGCATATTTTACTAGTAAATGAGATCGTTACACCTTTGACATGGCTCAGATAAAACCAAAACTCTAGAGAAAACTATATTTTTCTTCGTAAAATCTCAGTAGTTATGTAATTCTTGTTCACAAACAGCATTTTGTGACCAAATGACTATATTGGCTGAACAGACCCTTGCATAAATTTGTTAAGGTTTTCTCCAAAACGTAAGTGAAATCTAGTAAACAACTTAGTTTGTCTATTTTACACCTATTATGGTTCACTTTTATAATCCTCAACCTTTGCAAAAATAATATACATTACATCTTAGAACCTAATCCTCCGACGGGAAGTTCAAAAATACAAATTTTGCTTCTACCATGATCTGTGTTATGGTACATTCCCAATAGGAGAAAGATTATACATTATTTCTAGCTACGAAATAGTACTTCATTTCGAGCATATTTCCATAGGCTTAACAAAATACACTTTGAAAATTCAGATATTGCACCCCTGTTCCTGTTTGGAGCCTAATTACCTCGAAATCAAAAAGTTTCTAGCTATAATTCTATTAGCTCATAATTATCATAGAGAGCTTAATTGTCAGATCTGTCGAATAGATAATGACAGCGAACTATCCAAGCTCCAAATAATTAATGTGACTAATTTCCAAACTAACTCACAATGAAGAGATACATATATGTTGGCTTTTTTTGACCACACTTAAAATCGAATCAGTATGTAATTGCTAGAAATGACGGAGTTTTAACATAGGGAATATAATACAACTTCTTTTGATAATAATCAATCCTTCAGCTTTTTACAGATTTCAGTAAGGGTCCAATGAATTTAAATAACGCCGATTTATAAATTCGGTCTACCATCCCTCGACTTGTTATTTCTTGAACTTAGACCCTTTGAAAGAAATAGAATATTTAAATTATTTTATTAAATAATTGAGAGTAGAAACCTCTGCGACTTCAGTATTGAAGGTTCTTGTTAAGTTATCCAAATATTGCTCAAATAGTATTTGAGGAATGTCGAAACCGTTTATCATCGAATTAACGACCGGCTCTGATTACGTAGACCCAACATTATCGGAAATTGCATCATACAAAAGTTTTTAAATATATTTTAGTACAATACAATTTTCTAAGCTTCAAAATCGATTTAAAGTTTCGCCACCCTGTATATATACTTATCTTTACAAGTACTCCCTTAATTATGGAATGTTTAGCCGCATAGCCGCACATTCTTAATTATTACGAAACATGCTGTAAACCCTTTGATTTAGGTCAAACTAATGTAACAATACGCCGGCACACATCAATATGTACATAGCTTTCTATACTTACGCGCATACCGTACATATTTGCATGAATAAGTATGAACAAATAGCTTCAGATCTATCAAGAATAGATATTCATTGAATGACAGTGGCATAACAGAGCTAAGTACATACATACAGCTATGTTTACTTTTAGTTAGAGGCAAACTTTGCGTTCTTGAATTTGAAAAACACACAAAATGGAACTCAACCACATTTCAAACAAAACTATTGTTAATTAATGCAAACCACGAAACCGCAACTCATATCAAAATGGCCAAATTAGAAAAAATACAGCACAGACACACATATATACAAAAAAATACATATGTATGTATGTGCATGAGGGAAGACCGCATTGGGCTCACACACGTTCACTGCGAAGGAAAATTGAAAGTGCCACGCCCCCTAACCATCTAAATGTGTGGGCATTTGGCGCAACTGCTAGGCAATACATACACAGTTGGAAAACACAAACAATAGGAACAAGTAGAATTGAGCTTTCCATAAGCCTATTGATTTAGCGATCTGCCGCAGACTATATAACTGTATATACGAATACATCAATGACTATGGGAAACTTCAACTGGTTAGGCGTTAAACTAAGCGAAGGCATAAAGCATTGTCGGTTGCTTCATCGTTATGTAGAGAAGCAGATACGATACTTTTAGAACAGCGATGCGATAGAAAACATTATCCAAATAGTTTTCATAAAAATTAAAATACGTTTCAGTTTAATTTAAATAGCAGACACGATCCTTTCCTGAAAGTAACAAAGATTCTAGTCTAAATATATACATAAAAACCGAAAGTATGCTAAATATTATAAGAAAATTTGATTTCAAAATAGAACACAGGTGGACATGTGCAGAAACTACATAAATTTCTCAGAGTAGGAAACGGGACACATTTTAAATGGAGTATTATCTTCCTTGGATAGAGCTCTATCGAAATACTCTCTATATCTCTCTCTAAGAGCTTTATGAGCTTATATTAGTAAAGCTATTTGATATAGTTATCGCACTAAAGTAATATTTTGTTCTTTTAAGAAGCTTTCTCTTTTTAAGGTAGGACTAGAAACCTTTGGATATTCCTGCTGGTCGCCATGAATGTGGTTCGCTGTAAAATATACTTCTTCGATATGGTTAATGGAGTTTTAAATTAAATGAAAATCAAGTATTCTTAAAGTCTATTGAACCTTTTTTTCACCGGTGCCGGCATGGATTCCCCGGGGTTTAAGGAACTTATTACTCGAAACCTTCTTTTTATGAATCGACCTTTAGCAAACTATATTTTCGCTTTAGCCCATAATTTCGCGTACTGAGATTCATAAGCCGACGCCCATTTGATGTTCTCAGTGAAAAAAAATCCTTGCTTTCCTTAACTAAATGTACCAAGCCATTTTTTTTTTAAATCTACCAGCAGAGTCTTGAGTGTTCATGGCTTTATTCTCCCACTCAACCTCAACCAAACACACGATAATATTATTTGTCGAAGACAATTTAGAAACTTTCTTCCAGCTTAATTAGTTCCCAAATCCATGGTGTTCCCAAGTAAATAAAATAAGAAAAGTACAATTTGAATTTCCCAAAGTGCATTGATGTTAACTGAAAGCTTCTTCTTCTTTTACTGCCGCTTTAAGTGACATTTTAAACAGTTCAAATATACCGAATATTTCTTTACAATCTACAATAAATAGACATTTTATTTAACTTGCTTAAACGTAACACTAAGTAAACCAAGCTAACGCGTTCAATTTCATGCGTTCCACTAAACACTTACGATACCAAAAGTTCCACCCAAGATTACACCATTCTCATTCGCACGCGATCTGAATGTCGGCGACCGCACGAGCATACAATGTGTCATTGGCACCGGTGACCTACCGCTCACATTCACCTGGCTTAAGGACGGACAGCCGCTGCAGCAAATGGCCACATCCATCACAACCTCAGCAGCGGCCGCCTCTGGCCATAATCGCCTACTTATGGGCGGCGTTGGTGTTGGTGTCGGTGTGAATTATCTATTGCGCGATGGTGGTGGTGCTGGTGGTGGTGGCAGCGTTGGCGGCGGCGGCGGTGTTAGCGGTGGGCATCATAGCGGTACCGGTGGCGTTGCTGCATCAGGTCCATCAGGTCATACAAATCACGACGATTCAGCCGCCACAGCGGCTGCGGCAGCATCAATGTCAACGAATGCGGATGGTAGTAGCGGTGGTGTAGATGGTGGCGCTGGCCAAGTGACAATTCGCCAAAATGATGATTTCACCAGCGCCCTCAGCATCACAAGTGTGACGCGAGCACAGAGCGGCACCTATACGTGTCGCGTACAAAACGATGCCGCTACTGTATCGCACTCTGCACAGCTAAGAGTCAATGGTATTATTATTATGCGTGTTGTTGTTGTCAGCATTATAAATATTATTATATTTGTCGTTGTAGTTGTTGCATGTTACTTGGTTGAAATATTTGCATTTATTTTTCATTTTTATTTCGCTTGTTTCTAATAAGTTGGCGCTTGCTGTCACGGTTGCCTAACGCTCGCATGAACAGCTTGCATTTCAACCAAAAATGTTCATGTCGCCTTGCATGGTTGCATTTGCATGTGTGTTTCAGCATGTTTACTTTACAATTTTATTACAAATAAATTTTTTATGTTGTTGTTGATTTTTTTTTACGATTTTTTGGCAAGCTCCGCTGCCAAATGCATGTTATTGCACACAAAAGCACATGAACGCACACATATAAACCCCTAGTTATATAAGTATATACATATAGATATTTGTTTATGTAACTTTTTATCAGCACAATCATACAACATATCTCACTTATTGTTGTTGCTTGTTAATGGATTTATTGGCGCACATCTAATTGATGCGAATATATGTTAAGTGTCAATATAAAATGGTTATTTTTCTCCACACATACACACAAAGGCGCACAAGAATTTTATTTGCCAACAGTTGTTGCACACATTATTTTTGGTAAATTCGTTAGGTTCTGTTGTTTTTGTTCTTAATTTCAGTTGTAGCATATATAACTATATAATCGATTTTTTGGCACAAATACTCATACATTCAGAGCGAACGTTACAAACGAAAATAAATGGGCAGGCATAAGCGCAGAGCTCGTAAAGGTATATACGTGTATATTTATATTTGGTACTACGGCGGCCATACGTACATCGACATATAGCAATTAGCCAATATGCAGATTTCAATTTTCTCTCATATTAACACATTAACTGCCATTTGTTTGGTATAGGAGTAATATACTACCTCCGAACAATTTCTCTATATTCCGAAAATAATTTACGCAAGATAAGTCAAGGATTATTCATCCTAATGAGTCTATCACGAGGCCGATACAGAAACTAACCTGTATTTCCTTCAATAACAATAATTCTTTTCTTTTATAAATTTTATGAATAAGAACGATCATAAGACTAAAAATTTCCCATCTCGCAGAGATATGTTGTAGTCGAGGGGTGTAGGGGTTCAAACACCACCATTTACTAAAATTACAAAAATAGCAGTATGTGCTTAAAAATGGTTTATTTCATATTCGTGATTAGGTCACCTCAAATATCCCATAGAGCTCTTAGAATATCAGTCTCAAATTTTTCCTTCAGATTTATTGAGTATTGTAATCAGCTAGAAACCAATAACCCGAGTTCGAGAATTTCTTGAACTATAAATTTATAATATTTACAGATGGCAAACTTTTGAAAAAAAAATTGGTTGATAAATATTCTCAAGTCTCTTCAGCTTGACAGACAATTTGTAATATTTTATATAACTTGCTTTTCGTGACCAAATTTTACATGGGACAATGTGAGACAGATATTAAAATCAATCCTCTTTTTAGTAGCCCAGTTCTCGCAAAACAAAATTTTGCTCAAAGTAGATTAATTCTCACAAGTTGATGATATTTTATAGCCGTTGTGGCCGATTTTCATGTAACTATTCTCGCTTTGCTCGACAATTTATATTTTAACAAGAGAGCCAAGGATAGATCAAAACAAACGAATATGTCTTCGATTTCCAATATCTCTTCTCTTTACCTTTGAGTGCTGATCCTCTGTCATATAAAAGCACCAAGAAAGTTCCGTCAGGCATATGGTCCTATATGTTCCTATTACTACATTTAACCTTCTTTCCCAGTTGAAAATTACGCTAATATAATTGGTGTTTGGCCTCCTCCTGCAGCCAGTATTCGTCCCGCTGCTTTTTCTGCGCAGTTTTCAGCGAAGAAGCCTATAGGTGGCAAATTTATTATCAGATCAAGAGCCGCCGTTAAAGTTGTTCGTAAAACTCCCGTTATGCACAGCGCATCGAGCCTCTGAACCCTTTCCATTGGCTTCCGGTAGGTATCTATCGACCATACTACTGCAGCGTAGAGCAGAATTGATCTTACAAAACCTGTGTAGCACCAGTGCCTGAGAGAGGGAGAGAGCTCCCACGTTGTGTCGAGTATCTGCCTACACTCATGTAAAGAGTGGCTTTCTGCAACGTTGTGCTTCCACGGCAGTTTGCTGTCCTAGACTACACCAAGGTACTTCATCCGGTCCTTTAGAGAGAGAGTTGTGTTCCATTTATTGAAAGGAACCTCCATAAAGAAATTTTGTACTTTCTTGTGAATACAAGCAGATCACAGTTCTGGACTGTATTGAGAGTGGTGGTCATAATACTGCTAATGGCTGTAGACTCCTAATCGTTATTAAGATGGCAATGTCGTCCGCATATGCCACTATCTCAGGTGCTTTGCCTTCCAAGTTCCTTAGCAGTTTATTCACCAGTAATGTCCATAGAAGCTTGGATATCACTCCATCTTGGGGAGTACCTCTAAAAACTTTCTTGGTCATTCCAGCGTCGTTTTATTCTGCTTTTATCCGTCTAGAGTTCAAATAACTTCTGATCCAGCGTTGTACAGCGGGATCAATACCTACTGACTGAATAATATTCAGAGTATATTCCGTAGAGACGTTGTTGAATGCTCCAGAAATGTCCAGGAATGCTCCATGAGCGTATTCCTTATATTCAAGAGCACTTTCGATATTAAATACCAGTGTAAGGAGTGCAGTCTCTACTGATACGTGCTGCGGCTTGGATAAGCTTCAAGGAGGCCCTGCGTTCCTAATGTGCGCGTGATTTTCTCTAGCGTTTTCAGCTGGAAGAAAGTTAAGCTTATAGGCCTAATTTCTTTTGAGTAGGTTGGATTGTTTCTATCTACCTTCGGTATGAAAACTACCTTAGCCTAGAGTGTGGCACAAAGCTGAACTTCATGCCTGCCCTAAAAATCGATTTTAGCTATGGCACGAATTGACCTTAAGGTATATTAAAAATTTAATGCAGACTTACGGCTTTTCTGTAAACTTTTCAAGCTACTTCGCTATATCCTCCATGATTATCTTCCATACTTATCCAAAATATTTAAATATACATATGTTGAAAAAAAATGTAAGAAAGAATCTACAATTTTTTAGTTTTAGGGTTTTGAAAGCCATAGCTTTTCTCCCAAGTATCTTCATTTTAAACAATATATTTCTTTAATCACATTCCGTGACCTACCCACCTTGGGGGTCAATGTAATAAGCATAGAAACCACAAAATATCTCTTGCTATATTTTTCCACAATATGAGCCACAAATATATTTCAATTCAAGTATGTGTGTAGTAATGCTACTATCAACATATCAGTAAAATTAATTAGACGTTTAATATCGTCGGTGAATGCCCGTCGGCTTATTAGCACATACATATATGTTAGTAAAATATTCACAATTGAAGGCAGATTTCTAAACATACAAGTATATACATATGATACTATGCGCTTATGCTGCAACACATGCTACTGGCTGGAAAATTAGCGCGTTGAGCCCCGTAAAATTTGAAAATTGAAATGTGCTAAATAATTAAAAGTAAATTTAAATATTCGCCAGTTCGCTATGAATGTATGTGAGTAATTAGCTGCAGTTTGATGGTACAATGTGTGAGTAAGATGGGTTGGAGTGCGCCTCAATTTACTACTATTAAAGGAAGAAAAGTTAATTTATAAGTACTTAGTAACACATTAATAGCTAAAAATACTATTTTTTTTATAAAAATGAAATATGATATTTTCTTCTGTGAAAATGTACGTACATACGTAAATACATAACATTTTATTTAGATTTTTTTATATATGAAAAATATTCGAAATATTTTTTATGGGGAAAAGAGTATACAACAATTTTATTTATATGCAATACAAGTAAAAATTTGTAATTTGAACAAAATTTCAGGCAACCACGAGCATATACTATATTTTTACGATACATATTTTCATTTGTCACCCCTCGCTATAATCTCTCTACACATTTCAGCTATCTATTTAATTTCAAAAATTACCTATATTTATAAAGAGAATTCAATTTAAATCTACACATTTAGTTCCTCCACGCATTTCGCCGTTCAACTTCGAAGAGGAAATCACCGAGGGTATGCGCACGCAGCTAATGTGTTCCAGTAGTCAGGGTGATCAGCCTTTCAACATCACTTGGCTAAAGGATGGCACACCGATTTTGGGTAATACCGCACAACAACAAATACCCGTTGCTAATTTACCCAGCGATTTATCGGGTGGTCGCTTACAAAATGGCGGTGGATCGCTTGGTGGTGGCGCCGGTGGGAAGAGCTATAGTCCAATGGATAGCTCGCTCACCATTAACGAGTACACACCGTTTTCCAGCATTATTTCCATACACAATGTGACGTCACGTCATAACGGCAATTACACGTGTCGTGTCAGCAATCGCGCGGGATCCGTTGAGTATACGGCGGTATTGTCCGTTTCGGGTAAATTTGTGAATGTGTTCAAAATACTGTTAATCGCACCAAATGCAAGAGCGCAACACCAATTGTATGCAAATCACGAAAATTTACAAAAAAAAAAGAAAATTAAATCAAATCAAGCACTTGCTTCAAGCTAGTCATGCACTTTACAACAATAATATATCGTATCTGGCACTGCAAGTACTTACTAACTACTACATACATGCATATCTACATATATGTTGCAGCACTGAATATAATAAGTAGTTTGGCACAAAAATATTTGAAGAAAATTTTATTGAACATGATTTGTGTTTGTGCTGTACTTTTATACGATGAAGTGAAGGATAAAATTGAATGTAGAAATTGGAAAAAAGTTCTATAAATTCGGCAAAAAATTTTAGTTTTATATAAATTAAGAATTTTAATATTTTTAAATCATATTTATATTTTAAAAAGGTTTTGTAACTTGTATTAACCTCTTGAACATCTATTAACCTCTAAAATTTTCTGTTTTTGAAAAATAATTTTCGGCCGACTTAAGTTTAAGTCGATTTCTCAGCATCATGATCAATGATATTCCCAGAGAACCCTTAAACTGCTTGATCTGCTCTTTGAATATTACATTATAGTAGTATACTGTAAAGTAGTATACTCTATTTGCCAGAATACCAAAATGAGACTCCTGACTAACAGAATCACTAAATTACTATAGTCACTATTAGAGACATGAGACAATCGTCTCACGCAGAATACCGATATAAGTCTCAGTAAGTTATACTATCATGGATCTGGTCTATTTTCCACAAAGGCATTGATTGCTTATCATGTTGATGAAAGCAAATTTGCCTGCCTAAGCTACACGTATGTAAGTGAAAGTTTATAATATTTCGTAAAGGACTGGATGCCACTAGGCTTCCATCAACTTCATCAAGTTGTGTGATGCTGATTTGGATATTCTTTTTTATAGAAATAAATAACACTGTCATAGTCAAAAAACCGTCGAATTTGGTCTTGTCTTTTTTTTTTTTTTTTTGAAAAAAGCTATAACAGTGTAATTAAACCGCTGTTTCATGTGAACTGTTTTGGATTAGTTTTCGTATTGGAACGAAAAAAGATATTTTTCTTGAATTCATGGCTCATAATAACAAAGAATTGTTATAAAAGCGCCAGCCACTCAGATTTAACTCGAAGGGATAGCATCGCAGCCAGGTAACGCTTAGAGAAGTCATGTGTTTTCAATAATGTTGGAACACATCGAATTCTTCAGAAGTACTGTATACATTCTTAGGCTTGCATTTCATAGAATTTTGCCTCTTAAATGGATTTGATTGCTTGTCAAAGTCTTTCCAATAATAAATCCGGCATAACCACAAACGACTCATCTCACAAAAAAGACTGAGAGTTTGATCTGCATCCATCTAAGTTAATACTAGTACTTGAAGAAATTGGTTGCTCTTGTCTCTATTTACTCGGTATTGCACAGGTTACGTACTACGTCGAGAGATTCTATCAAATACTAAAGCAAAAATATTATTTTACAAAACAAATCTGAACTGCGTTTTAAGCAATTTGTAGCATCAAAAATCCTACAAAGTGAGTTAGGCGCTATGGATTCCTGAGATTACGGACGGGACTGAAGTAGAAGATTGAGAAATCGCTATGCTTTCTCTTATTTCATTTGTTTGAAAAATGGGTAAAAGTAAGCTGTACGTCGTTTATGTGACTTTGAAAAAAGTTGCCAACGAAATGAATATTACATTTAATTCATTTTTCTTTTTTTAATGGCAACCATGTCGATTTTTATAATCTGAATAGAGCGAATTAATTTTACCACAAAGTTTATTACAAAGTTTACCACTGATAGCGAACCACTGTAAGATACATATATCGGTCAAAACTAAGCCCTTGTATAGAAAACTTTTTTATATCGCAAATTGTCTTCACAAAATTTAGCTCGGCTTATTGTTTAACACTATTCTATAGTCTCCGAACATATGTAATGTTAAAATCGCTAAGAAGAAATTTCGGAGACCCATCAAGCGAGGAGGAATTGAATCGCTTTAGCCATGTCCGTTAGTCTGCTCATCTGTCTGTCTGCACATACACGAATAAGTCCGTCAGATTTATGATAAAGATCTCTTGAACACGTCTTTTTTCAAGAAGCTGTTCATTTGTCGGATTTGTCTGTATCAGAATATGCTATAGTGTAGTAGCTAACATACAAATTTTTCACAAAATTTGGCGTGATTTATTTGTAAAGGCTACGAAATCTAAAAAGGTTCCACATCGTATCACTATAGCATGTAAATGAAATGCACACTGAATGATTAAAATTCAATTTTTATATGGCAACTAGAGGACCCGTCCACGCTTCACTGTGGCTGATCTATATGATTTCTATTAGTTGGATTATAACTATTGGTGGATAGCTCTTTTCCATGAGTTATAACATTTTTGTGAAGCAACTTTTGTTAGTTTACAAAAAAATGGATCTTAAAGCATTTCGTGTGTTAATAAAGCATTTGGCTTTTTGGGGAAAATACTGTTGAATTTGGGCTCAGGGAAATCCATCGTTGAAAAGATATTTGCTAACCTGGACGATGCCCTAAAGAGGCGAAAGCTCTGTGCAAAGTAGGTGCCTCGCAAGTTCATAATCTAACAAAAACAGCGCATAACTGATTCTGAGAAGTGTTTGAGTGCTCTTTAATCGGAATAAAACCGAATTTTTGCGTCGGTGTGTGACTATATGTAGATACATAGCTCCATTGATATGATGGACTCCTACTGGAGTCCAATTGACAGTCATTCTAGTGGACTGCACATGAGGAACCGGTTCTCAGGCGTAGAAAGACGAAAAAGTGCGCTGGAAAGGTTACATCAGTCTTTTGGAATGCACGTGGTATACTCGTAATACATATTCAACGACTGATTACTGAGCCAGTGATAATCTATTTCACTGCGTATTTGGTTGCAGTTCTTTTTTACTATTCTTAAGCACTGAAAATGGGAGGCCATGCTTAAATAACAGCTGATTTTTGTTTTGAATTTGCTTTGAATTTTCAGCGACATCTTTCGTAGCGTAGGGCAAGTGTCCGTTCGTTTGCACTCAATATCAGCTTATATTTTTCCTTCAGTTCCCATAGGTGCTCCGACTCGCTAGTGATGAAATTTGGGGTTCTTTTGTTGTTTTCATCAATTTTTGATATAATTTTGCTCCCAAATTTATGTATTGTCTGTTATAATTTAAATATTTCAAACATATTTTTATGAATGACATTTGTAAAACATATGTTGCCCATAACGTTGCCATATATCATAATAAAATTTTATAGAAATTAAGCATTGACTGTGTAACGCAAACGACTACTCAGTTGGCAACAATACTTAGCTAAGATTTTATTTAGGCACAACTTATGTATGGACTGTGAAACCGGGCATTAGCCATACAAAATTCTACATATACCTGAATGCAACTAAATGAAATTTTTTTTTACAGGAAATACATGCAGAAATCAGCTCTGCGATTTCCTAAATTCCTCTGAAATCTCCCAAATTCGAGGAAGATTTACTGGAAAAGAGTGGCAGCATTGCTTATTTGTCTGACCATACATATGTATGTACATAACTTTATTTATTTCACGGATTGTATGTGATTTTTTCTTAAATTTAGAATATTGGAAGTCATAGATTCGTATAACTTTACCACAAATAATATAAACTTCAAACAACGCATTTTCACTTAATGTTTTTACCAAGTGGCAGCTTTTGTTATGACAGCCTAAATCCATGAAAATTTCGAAAGAAATGTAGCGCCATCTACTGTAACATACCGCACTTAGCGCCACCAACTGGTGGATAGCTCTTTGCTAATAATAAACAAATAATTTGCAATAAATAAATAATGCGACTATAAGGAGAGTTATAAACTATCCTATCTTTCAAGTTGGACCAAACTGCACACAGTGTTAAAAATTTCATTAAAATCGGTTCAGTAGTTTAGGAGTCCATCGAAAACAAACAATGTGACACGTGATTTTTATATATTAAGATGATGAAGATATTTGTTTGGTGAAACCGAATTTAATGTTTTTTCTTGTTTTAGTTTCGAAAACAAATTTTCCCGAACTCCAAAAAGGTGGCAACCATATTCCAAAATTATTATATTTATTTATTTTATTATTTTATTTATTATTATTATATTTGTTAGACGCTAATATTTCATCATTGGCTTAAATCTTTTCAACAGAATATTTTATTTAATTATATTTAAAAATATATATGTATATTTATAAATGTCTAAAATTTAGTTTTAAAGAAGTTCACAAAACCTCTTCCTTTTTATGTGAGATTAAATTTTACGAAACTTCTCTTTATAACGTCATTTCAACCAACTTTGCACAGTGATACATTATTCGAAGACAATTCAATATTTTCCGAGAATACTCGTACTAAATTTCATTTTTTAATTTATTGCAAATCGTATCAAAGTACAACACAACACAAATATAGCACTGTATGGGCACAACGAACGCACGCGTAGAAGGGGTAAACGGGTGGGGGTGGTTATGTGGAACAATGTACATAAATACATATTTACCGACAATGTGTTGGGCACATAAAATGTATTCAGTAGCAACCACAAAAGCTAACCATAAAATCAACAATTGACAAGCACAAAGTACGCAAGTAAGTAAATACAAAGAAAAAACCCAAAAGAAAGAAAATCAAATGGCGCGCAACTGTAACGGTAAATTTATGGAGCTTCGCAGCACATGAAACGCATGGCAACGACGGCACTCGGAATGCAACGCACCAAGCCTCTTTTTCAAGCAATAAATATGGCACCAAAAAAAAAAAACATAAAACGAAATTCCAAAATGTGTAAAGAGCATAAAATGGTATTACCAAAGCAAAACTGCGCTATAAAATTCACAAAGCAATCAAGCAAGTAAAATAAATCGATGACTGAGATAACAAAAGTATTTACAATGCCACAATTCAATGGCTGTAGTGGCACTTTTACGCACCAAATAACAAAAAAACAACCAAATTAAAAAAAAAAAAAAATTACAAAAAAGTTGCATTTTGCATCACTACTAACACCAGCAAGCGCACCCATATCAGATCAGTTACGAGCACCCAGGTCTGGTCCAACGACCAGACTCACAAAGCCTGACACAATCATTATTTCTAACACCCGCACACACACATGTATATTGTAATGTTAATTTCAATTTTAATTTATTTTCCATTTTCACATAAATTTGCATACCTTTAACGGCGATTTTCCAAATATTTTCGCGCATTTATCCAATTATTAGCTTTGTGTACTTACTTTATTTATTTACTTTATCACAAAGCTTTTATCAACATAGGTACTTGTACAAAGCGGCATTAGCGAAGCGGATTGCTTTTCACCACAATCCATGTAGAATGATATTTATTATTTACATAATAGGGTGGCCCATTCACACTTTTTTGTTTTTTGTAATCGTTATTTAATTTATTTTTATTGACACCGTTGGATTTTAAAAATGTATCTCTCAAAGAGATATTATTTTTAGCAGCTTAAATTAATTTTATGTAATTTTGAAAAGTATGCTTTCAGAGTAGATTATTTTACCAAAAATAATACATACATACTGACTATCTTTAGATTTTTATTTACTATTATTATATGATGCGTTAGCCTAACATTAGCTAAGCCTAACATTTGCTAACTTAATCAGATGTACTGACTTTATAAACGAGTATCTACTATCTATAAAAACAGCTTTCTTTTCAACATCCTCTCTTCTGTCAACTTTTATTTTCCATACCTAGAAATAGTCGAAATCCTGAATTATGTTTCAAATACCATGCTTTCCGATTAATCATTTGTTTCCGGGTCGTAACCCTGAGTCCAATGCTCAATGCCACTAATAATAAGTTTTATGATATCATGGTTGTCGGAAAGCATAATTTGACAGACATTAACGTTAACTAGACGTTGTTTTTTCGAAAATATTGAGTGATTTTGGAACCAAACGTGCGGGATGGTTTTTACTGATCCGTCTGATAATTCTAAAGCACCAATCCCCTTATTTTATTGACGTGTTGATCATCAGTTGATGTAAATGACCGTCCTGGACGTGGTTCATCGTCAACGCGTTCTCGACCGTCATTGATCAATCAAAACCACTTACTCGCGACAAACAATTATCTACGAAGGCCTTTTTTTAACATTATGAACGTTACAAAATTTAAAGAAACTTTTTGTTGAATAATTTCACCCGTCACAAAAATTGCTTAATGCACTTCACGTAAGAAAGACAAGCGAATACTAAACGCTAATGATTATTTTGACATTTGGCACAGACGTTACTGACAACGTCCGGTGTGTTTAACGTAGGTACCTGCTGACGACAGCCTTACTCTACGGTACTCAAAAGTACAACGGATCAAATCAATGCGTTGATCAGCGCCCTGAGAATGCCAAGCATTTCCAGTACCAATTGGCAGTGTGGAATGGACACACTAAACACCTTGGTGGGGTTTGAGACCCATCTAAAACCTCTGCCGTACTATGGGTCCGGCACCCGGTTGCAATCCAACTCCACATTGACTGATCGAAACACTCTTCCCGCCTTTGGGTATAAACCACAACCACTACGATACTCCCCAAGGGGCCTACCGCATGAGCAGGTTGGAGTGAACTCCAAGGGCTCTTGCTCCCCGTGGTACCAGAATTAAGTCTCCGGTCAGACCTCGTAGCCGAAACTACTACCAGTTGAGCTTCCATACTGCTCTGGACTGGTGACCAGGGGTTAGACCCCATACCCCCATCCCATGCACCCAGCAATCCCCCTACCTAACCTAACCTAACCTAGCCTAACGTTTCACTCAATTGTCTTCGCCGCCTAAATATCTCACGCGCAAATCTATCAAACTTCAGCGGAGATCACACCGCTCACATCTAGCCGTCCATTTATATAACTAATCCCTATTCTCCTAAAGCTCCTGATGTCTGAGTACATTGCGCATTCTGCAATGATATGTACCCAATCCTCATTGCGAGCTCCACACGCACATTCGGGTGTTTCCGATAGATTCCTCCTATGCAAGAATGCATTCAGAGGCCCATGTCCCGTAAGTAGGAAGCCCGAGCTCAGACAGAATCTGAAGTCGGGGTTTCCTTCCACAAACCTAACATCCTGGATGTATTGGTAAGTCACTCGACCGTTGCTGCTATTGTTCCAACGGTTTTGCCACTTATTCCTAACCATTTCATCTAGAAGCCTCTTGCTTCCTAGATATCCCTCCCTTTCTGTATCATTGTCAGATATCCAATTATTCTGGAACAATGACACACTCAAACCCTCCTTAACCTGAATGCAACAGCTCGCTGTATGACAATCAGGTCAAGCGGGGGAGCTCCCAATAGCACCTGCATTGCTTCCGTTGAGACGGTGCGACAAACAGGCAAGCAAGCAAGCATTATAAGACGCTGTATTGAGAGAAGCTTTTGACGCCCCGAGACTGTCGTGGCTGTTTCCCACCATACAGCGGCGCCGTAAGTGGCACAGGCCACAAACAAACCCCGATATATGGTGCGAACAGCACGACGTCCGAGACCCCAATCACTCCTCAAAATGCGTCGTATCCCGCCCACGGTTGCCTGCAGTCGCTCCTTCACAATTGCCAAATGTGGAGTGAAACTCATTCTTTCACTCATGGTCAGCCCCAGATATTTGACTTGCGTCACTTAACCGGACGATTGGTGGACGGACCGGCGACAGTAGACGTTACTGACAGTCATACCAACGTAGAAAAAGATATTTTTACCAACGGGCTTTCGCGCGAAATTAAAATCATAATGCCCTACTATTTTTGCCCAGAGTAGAACATATATCTGCCTGAACATAAATTGTTTCTGAAAATGAACTACTAATAGAATTCTGAGTACCTCTATTATATATGAGAGGGTTTAGGTGTAGTCTTCGGATCGAACCTAACCTTTAGAAGAGAATCAAACGATGCTGAAAATTAATTTTTACAGTCATTCACATTTCCTTCTTTGTTAGAAGAATCGACAAAATGATTTTATTAAGATAATAATCAAGTTATGGATTGTAGTTGTTATTATCTTTTACTCGTACTGGTTTCTTGTTAGGTCCATTAATTAATCAATGGGAGAATGCATTGTTCTTTAAAAAGAGTTTACTGGAAAATTTTACTTTAAAGGCAAAACGGTTAGATAACTTAGTTGTAAATTAGATATTCAGTTACGGACTGGCCGAATATACTTTTTGTAGCTTCCGGGCAAATCCACCAAACCATAATATGTCAGGCCGCTGCTCTTTTTCAATTAAGCTACATAAGAAGATGGTTTTAAAGAGAAAAAGTGATCGTTGTGCTTGTACAGCATTTGTTTGTGAAATACAATTTAATGTTCCCTGCTAGAAAGCGTCGTAACAACTTTGTTTCTTTTACTCTCCAGAACAATACATAATTCTTGTCGAAACCAAATATATGCTAAAGCTAAGAAAGAAGGTATTTATCGCAGGGCAAGTACCCATGGTTATTTCAACTATAAGCTTTGGTAAAATGTTAACTGAAACTTCGGTAGCAGAGTGAAGGACGTAGCCTATTTTCGAGATTACAAAAGACCTTATTATAACGGGGTTTTCAATAAGAGCGTTACAAAAGTTTAGGCTATTTTTCTTTATTCCTGTGAAAGTACATTCCATTATGTATGGAACACGATTTCTTTGCATGGTCGCCACGAGCACGCTTGCAGAAGTCAAGACGCTGAACCCAATTTTCCACGGTTTTCAAACATAAATCGGTTGGCACTACTGCAATTTCACGTTCGATATTCGTAAGAAGTTCATCAATCGTCGCTGGATTGTTGGCGAAGACCATTGATTTGACGTAGCCACATAGGACATAGTCTAACGGCGTCATATCGCACGATCTAGGCGGCCATGGGTCATTTCGTGAGATAATACATTCACCAAACTTGGTTTTCAATAAATAGATTATGACATTCGCTGTGTGACTTACGGTGCCTTCCTGTTGGAACCACATATTCTCCAAGTTCATATCATCCAAATATTCGGTTATCATTGAACAATAGCGATTCCCATTAAAATGTCGGTCTTGACCGCGGAAGAAGTACGGCCCAATGACTCCGCCGGCCTATACACCAGACCAAACCGTCATTTTTTCGAGATGCAAAGGTGATTCGTGGAGAATGTAGGGATTACTGCCTGAATAATGACTCATACTTTGTAAATTAACGAAGTCATTCAGCCAGAAATGAGCTTTATCGCTGAGGTTAATTTTCGATGAAAATACGGATAATTTTGAAGTTGTTGCTCAGCCCAATTTACGAACATACATCTGCTTGTCTAGCGGTTACAGTTCAATTTGATCTTGTAAGGATGTAGACCAAGATCTTTTCACAAAACTCGCCACAACGACGTCACAGAGACGTCCAACGCTTGAGAACGACATGTAAGAGACTGATTTGTGTCTTCCTCACTTGATGCGCTGAAGGCAGCAATATGCACTTCTTTGTCTCACTTTCACGGGAAAATTTCGTGCTGTGCCTGTGGATTTAAAATTTTCCACAATACATAAATTGATACTTAAAATTGAGGCCAATGTAAATTATAATAAATAAATTTATTTATTTTGACGTTTTTGGTTCACATATCTTTCCATGATGAAATGACAAACTTTACTGAAGATAAATGTCAAAAGAGCAGGAAAGATATGTAGTCGTTTGCTGATCCTATCGATTTACTTTTGTAGCGTCACTATTAAGAAACCCGTTATTACATCACCAAACATTTTTAAACCGATATGCTTTGTACTAACCTCCAGAACGTTCAACTATTCGCTTATCTAAAAATGTACTATTCGCAAGCTCTACCAATGTTTTCACCACACACTTTATAGCGGAGCCAAAAAAATATATATTACATATTTATATAGTACATATGTTCCTCATGTACAGCTATGCGTACATACATTCCCAAAAGGAATGACAGATATCAACAAATTTGTTGCAATTTGATTAAATCGAAATGAAATTTGTCGTATGGAAAACAACAATAAAAAATTCCACTTGCGTATTGGGAAAAATAACGATATTACGTATGCAGAAACAGTGAATGTCAAAAATATACGGACGCTTTGCCATGAAGTGGAACAAATAGTTCGAGTAGTTGCTAATAAATACTTAAGGCTATAGGGATGGTGAATATAAAGCCTACTGCAAGGAAAGCAGCGAATGAACATGATGTCAGAAAATATGTATAGACTTTTATGCCACATAAAACAAAATTCAGGACTTTGCTTATGTTAATTAAGACACATTTTCAGTGAATTTTGTTATAATGCATGGACCGAATGACATCATTTAAAAAATATACTGGTTCTGAGATCTTGTAAGAAATCTCCCACGTATATGAACTGTTCAGTAATCAGAGTAGAAACTAAGCCCACGGAACTCAGAACTTAGCTTTCACTGCACATATCAACTAGGAGTTTCAATCGTCAAAATAAAATTATAAGATGACAAAAGATAATATATTACTGTGATCAAATTGAAAGGTGAATATTTAATGTATATTCAGGAAATTCACATGATCACTACGAGGACACCGTTTCGCCTCAATAAAAGCTGAATCAAAAAAGGCTCTGATGGCCATCACGACGGAAGATTTTTCCAAGTGCTACGATGACTGGAAATGATTACTTTGAAGGAGATGAAATGGAGAAAACAGTAGTAAAATATGTAATTTAGGAGGCATGGGGGTCGCATAAGTTGGAAGGCAGAATCTGTATTTGAAATATATGACAATTAAATAAATTAACTCCCAATCAACTTTGAACTTTACCGTTTGACTTCTTTAAAGAAATATTTGCGGGCGTTAAGTTGTAATTTGGAAAAACAAGTTTTCTTGGCATACTTCAGAGGTCATTAGTTTTCAGAAGGTGCACAGTTTCAGAGAGATATAACGGGTGATTTTTTTGAGGTTAGGATTTTCATGCATGAGTATTTGACAGATCACGTGGGATTTCAGACATGGTGTCAAAGAGAAAGATGCTCAGTATGCTTTGACATTTCATCATGAATAGACTTACTAACGAGCAACGCTTGCAAATCATTGAATTTTATTACCAAAATCAGTGTTCGGTTCGAAATGTGTTTCGCGCGCGTGTTTTGTTCAGCGATGAGGCTCATTTCTGGTTGAATGGCTACGTAAATAAGCAAAATTGCCGCATTTGGGGTGAAGAGCAACCAGAAGCCGTTCAAGAACTGCCCATGCATCCCGAAAAATGCACTGTTTGGTGTGGTTTGTACGCTGGTGGAATCATTGGACCGTATTTTTTCAAAGATGCTGTTGGACGCAACGTTTACGGTGAATGGCGATCGCTATCGTTCGATGCTAACAAACTTTTTGTTGCCAAAAATGGAAAGAACTGAACTTGGTTGACATGTGGTTTCAACAAGATGGCGCTACATGCCACACAGCTCGCGATTCTATGGCCATTTTGAGGGAAAACTTCGGACAACAATTCATCTCAAGAAATGGACCCGTAAGATCATGCGATTTAACGCCTTTAGACTATTTTTTGTGGGGCTACGTCAAGTCTAAAGTCTACAGAAATAAGCCAGCAACTATTCCAGCTTTGGAAGACAACATTTCCGAAGAAAATCGGGCTATTTCCGGCCGAAATGCTCGAAAAAGTTGCCCAAAATTGGACTTTCCGAATGGACCACCTAAGACGCAGCCGCGGTCAACATTTAAATGAAATTATCTTCAAAAAGTAAATGTCATGAACCAATCTAACGTTTCAAATAAAGAACCGATGAGATTTTGCAAATTTTATGCGTTTTTTTTTTAAAAAAGTTATCAAGCTCTTAAAAAATCACCCTTTAGTTGCTCAAGTAAGGACGGAAATTTAAGACACACTCGTAATGTTAACTATTTCGAAAAAAATGGATGAGACTATAGGCAAATACCAAATCGACTTTTTCGCTCTTTGTGTTGAAAAGTTTATAAAGTAACGACATTATCTCTCAAATTTTTATGGACAATCTTATCACATTTTTGCAAAATTTATTCCTCAAAATTTTGGTCTCTGTTATCCCAGTTTAAAACAGTAAATTTTGCAGATATTGCTTATCTAAGTTCGTCCGAAAAATATTCATATTCACTGTGCCACCGTTATAAGCATTAATTCCATCAATGTGGACAATCACAAAAACACCTACTACAGCAGAGGCAATACAATAAAAATGAAACCTTACAAATTACGTGCTCAATGAAAGGCGTCGAAAACGATAATTGCGTGAAAAAATTTCCATGCAAATTACAAATCAGCAACGTGGGCCAATAAATGAAGTGTGTGTAATAAACGTGTGTACATAGTAGAGCACAGCATAGCATAGCATCACATAGCATAGTGGTGGTATATTGTAAAAGCAAACTTTGTGCTTTTACCTGGAATGGTTACAGGGAATGTGCGTCACAGCAGCCGGAGTGAGGCGGCAAGCGGAAGTGAGAGCAAGAGAATGTACGGCACTTGCCTACGGCTGACTGGATCTGAAAATTGCAGAGGCAAAAACCAAAAATAACACCTTGTCCAAGCAAAGAGCGCTGGGCAGCAAACATATTGCGGTTGACGAGGGAAATGACGTACAGAGCCGAAAGAAATATTTGGCGAATGAAAATTGTAAGGGGTCAGGTGACATTTTTAAATTACCATGTCAGCACTTGTCGGACAGCGTCGACAGGCGAATTATGAATGTAAAAACGCCAGTTGATGAAGGAAGTTTTGTAGAGCGGGAGGGAAGGTTAGGACGACAAAGAAGTGCATTGTATGCATTGCAGGTCGAACGTACGGGCGTTGAGTCCAACGTTTGGCAACCGGTAACAGGGCAACTGGCAAATGGCAATGAATTACTTACACTGGCAGGTGCATGCTTGCATTTTTAACGGTTTGCGAGTGTGTGCGCTGGCGCATATGTTTCTATGTATAATGCTCGTGTTGCACCTTATCAGTCGAATTTCCTGCATCAGCCCGCAAGCTGGTGAATGATGGCTGCAACACCTGCTCTTCGCTGCGCAAGCAAGTCAGTGGTCGATGACCAGAGCTGTTACTGCAGTACTTGCGTCATGTGTGCATGTGATGCTATTGTAGCGTGCAAATTGCAACAGCAGGGACGCTCAGGTTCGCCTCAAATACCGTTGGTGGTATATTCGGAATTTATGTCATTTACATTTCTCTGGCATAAGGCAATTTTCTGATGAACGATCTTTTTGCTTGCTTTCTCATGCATGCACTCTACGTCGACAAAGGCGCGCACACCAGCACACCCCTTCAAAATGGCACGCCCATGGTATGCAGTCATGTAGGGCTTCGTTTACGTACGTCTCGCGCGTAAGTGTGTGTGTTGAAAATGAAAAATGGTTGCAACTATTTTATATGCAGCATTCTTGTGGCTCCAAATTGCACTCAATATAATTTTATTAAAGAAAGCTTCGAAGTGACAGCCATTTATATTAATATAAGCGGTATACAGCACCAAGCAGTGGTGACACCATTGTGTGAGACAATTTCAGATATGAATTTTATAATATGTTGACATTATTTTTTTTACATCACATCACATTACATCACATTTTTGTATTCTGGTAGCGTAAGAAATCATTTCAATTTTGAACTCTGTTTCGAAGTGATGAAAACATTTCAAGAGACAAGGTTTATTCTAAAGCGATGCAGCGATTCTGGTAGATCACGAAACTGAATTCTTTATACCTAACCACAAAGGTAAATATTACGAAAAAGTTGTATGGGAATAACTATTACCTGAACAGGCACACCCTTTAGCCAACCAACCAAGTGTTGTACATCTTATTTGAAAAGACTTCCCAAAAACATTGATGTTCCATTTCTCTTACAAGAGGAAGACTTTTACGACTAAAAGAAAATCCTGAACCAAAAAAAAATTATATCTGCCTGCTTAGTCTCGTTCGATTCAACTAAATTAAATTTGCTCAACTGTATCTATCCACAAAATTGTACTAAAGCTTAAACTAAGCACGGGTTTCATAAGATAACCAGCTATTAAGAGACTGATTGACAACATAAAAATAGTTTTCGTCTTATTATCCAAACTTGCAACATGAGACCGTGTGAAGTCAGAAATGTCAGTTAATACCTAGTGTCCAGTCGCAAAACCGAACGTTCACCGGCAATCGCTCGCTTCAATTTGATGAGCTTGTGTGGGTAGGCTTCCCTGTTGCTGGTCCCAGGTGGTTTAGGAAGCTTATAAATCAGCACGCTGATTTCTAAGGTATCACATATAATTTTTTGAGTTTAGGGTTGCTGTAATGGGTGCCTTTTCATCACCAATGACAATCCGATGCAAAAACTATTTCTTTTAACATTTACATTACAGCATTTCTGACATGAAAACCCGTCTTCGCAGCAAACCAACGCCAAAATAGTTTGTCTTTCGATTGAGAATTTCTTAATATTGAAGTAATGAAGTAGAAATCGCCGCAAAAACACTTTTACAAGCACACAGTTCCATGTTGTCATAAATCTAATGTGTATTGGCGGTATTCAGGACTTTGTACTTCACGCGGGACCTTTACCTAAAATTTATAATAACTGTATATAAAAAAATTCAATTCATTAGAAAACAAGTAAGGAAGGGCTAAGTTCGGGTGTCACCGAACATTTTATACTCTCGCATGATAAAGTGATAATCGAGATTTCATTATCCGTCATTTACATATTTTTTTATTTTGCTGTAAAATTAATTACAAATAAATTCTGGGAGATTTACCGATATTTTCGGTGAAAAATTAGATTAGGTTAGGTTAGGCACTGAGTTCTTCGTGTTCGATATCAGGGACCTTGAAAAGTTATAGTCCGATCACGACAATTTTTCCACAAGGGATACCTCAGCTCAAATACCGTATTTGTGTGAAGTTTTATTATATTGGAAGAAGGCGTGGTTGTGAACCGATTTCACCCATATTTCGTACATGTCATCAGGGTATTAAGGAAATATTATATACCGAATTTCATTGAAATCGGTCGAGTAGTTCCTGAGATATGCTTTTTGGTCCATAAGTGGGCGACGCCACGCCCATTTTCAATTTTTAAAAAAAGTCTGGGTGTAGCTTCCTTCTGTCATTTCTTCCGTAAAATTTAGTGTTTCTGACGTTTTTTGTTAGTCGGTTGACGCACTTTTAGTGATTTTCAACATAACCTTTGTATGGGAGGTGGGCGTGGTTATTATCCGATTTCTTCCATTTTTAAACTGTATATGGAAATGCCTGAAGGAAACGATTATGTAAAGTTTGGTTGACATAGCTATAGTAGTTTCCGAGATATGTACAAAAAACTTAATAGGGGGCGGGGCCACGCCCACTTTTCCAAAAAAATTACGTCGAAATATGCCCCTCCCTAATGTGATCCTTTGTGCCAAATTTCACTTTAATATCTTTATTTATGGCTTAGTTATGACATTTTATATGTTTTCGGTTTCCGCCATTTTGTGGGCGTGGCAGTGAACCGATTTTGCCCATCTTCGAACTTAACCTTCTTATGGAGCCAAGAAATGCGTGTACCAAGTTTCATTATGATATCTCAATTTTTACTCAAGTTACAGCTTGCACGGACGGACGGACAGACGGACGGACGGACAGACGGACGGACGGACGGACGGACGGACAGACAGACATCCGGATTTCAACTCTACTCTTCATCCTCATCACTTTGGTATATATAACCCTATATCCGACTCTTTTAGTTTTAGGACTTACAAACAACCGTTATGTGAACAAAACTATAATACTCTCTTTAGCAACTTTGTTGCGAGAGTATAATTAATGAAATATACCCTTTTTTACGTTACGCTTCCAGTCAAGTTTGGTTTTTTACCTATGCTTTAATATTAATATTGGGTGCGTTACAAGATCTTACTATCTGTAGCATTTAACAACTTCCCTATTAAGAGGCTGACCTCAGAGGAATTGTCGGAATCTGTAAAGTAGACGAGCTTCCAAAATAGGGCCTAAAATTCATTTAGGGTAAGAACTAGCAGGTGTTCCCCCCTCTTTGTGTATTCAAGCACTCGAACTTTGAACCTGACGCGAGCTCAGTAAACTTTGATCAGCAACCAGCATTTGCGGGATTGCAAAAATCTTCTTCACCCACAGTGAAACATAAAAGTTCTGTGGAACTACTAGTTTTTAACAAACTTAAAATGACCACAAGGATAAGTATTCTAACTGGACTCTGTCCCAGTGGCCTTAACGTGGTGAGGTTAAATATTTTGGAAGACGCTATTTTCCCAAGCTACAGGAAGGAAGATGAGCTTAGATTAGAGTAAGGTTGAAACATCTCAGTTGCTTTACTTTCTACAAACTCAGAAAATTGGCAGAGGTACGTAGATATTGGTCGGGTAAAAAAAAGTATCTGCTTGCTTTAAACGCTTTGTAAAGGGTGATTTTTTAAGAGCTTGATAACTTTAAAAAAAAAAAAAACGCATAAAATTTGCAAAATCTCATCGGTTCTTTATTTGAAACGTTAGATTGGTTCATGACATTTACTTTTTGAAGATAATTTCATTTAAATGTTGACTCGCGGGCTGAGTCTTAGGTGTGTCCATTCGGAAAGTCCCAATTTTTGGGCAACTTTTATCGAGCATTTCGGCCGGAATAGCCCGAATTTCTTCGGAAATGTTGTCTTCCAAAGCTGGAATAGTTGCTGGCTTATTTCTGTAGACTTGACGTAGCCCCACAAAAAATAGTCTAAAGGCGTTAAATCGCATGATCTTGGTGGCCAACTTACGGGTCCATTTCTTGAGATGAATTGTTGTCCGAAGTTTTCCCTCAAAATGGCCATAGAATCGCGAGCTGTGTGGCATGTAGCGCCATCTTGTTGAAACCACATGTCAACCAAGTTCAGTTCTTCCATTTTTGGCAACAAAAAGCTTGTTAGCATCGAACGATAGCGATCGCCATTCACCGTAACGTTGCGTCCAACAGCATCTTTGAAAAAATACGGTCCAATGATTCCACCAGCGTACAAACCACACCAAACAGTGCATTTTTCGGGATGCATGGGCAGTTCTTGAACGGCTTCTGGTTGCTCTTCACCCCAAATGCGGCAATTTTGCTTATTTACGTAGCCATTCAACCAGAAATGAGCCTCATCGCTGAACAAAATTTGTCGGACGTACAGCGCGAAACACATTTCGAACCGAACACTGATTTTGGTAATAAAATTCAATGATTTGCAAGCGTTGCTCGTTAGTAAGTCTATTCATGATGAAATGTCAAAGCATACTGAGCATCTTTCTCTTTGACACCATGTCTGAAATCCCACGTGATCTGTCAAATACTAATGCATGAAAATCCTAACCTCAAAAAAATCACCCGTTAGATATGCGACGGTCTTTTATACCATAACTAGGAGTTCGTAGAGTTTTCGTAGCCTTACGAAAAATCGGACTATTTATCAAACCTAACCTAATCTAGGGTGTTATTCACTATTTATGCACTATGACGAGATGTATATTTATAGCCTTCGTTTAATCTGCCGGCACACTGGGCCGTTGAAGATCTCGATATGCCGAAGGTTTTTAGCAAATTTTCTTAAAATGTTTAGATGACAGACGTTTTTATTGGCCTAATGTAATAATATGGGTAGGGTAAAATTAAGGAATATCTCGTCGTTTTTGTATTGTCTTCTTTGGAGTATTTGCTTCATAACCGCTGGCAAGCTTTTGTTAATATTTTGTCTACTATCTTCCGTGTTTTTTTTTTTGTTTGACTTCCAGAACTTTTCAGACATTAACTGGAAAAGTTTGCTATCCAAATCTATAACACAGCTTCCCGATAAAGAAGTTTAAGGTTAAAGCCTTCTCTGTATAATGTACTCTTGCTTCTAACTTTAACATTTGTAAGTCTGCTTCTTCAAATTTCTACCTAGTTTAATGCTATAAAAAATATTAAGTAGTAATGAAAAATTCCGGAATAGAGATGTGTTTCTAATACAAAAAAGTGATTCGTTGTAACTGAGCACAATAGACCTAAAGTGGCAGTAAAAATCTCAATTTAATCCCCTCTATTTACCTCTTATGACTTGAGTCCTCAGTTAATATTTAGCCTTAATTTTAATCCATTTTTAATACTATGTTTCCACGTTACTTACAAGTAGAATGACCTCATATAAAACTATTGATTTGCCTTCATAGATTTGAAGTACCGCTATGAACAAGGACAAGGAATATAAATATTAATATTAGAATATTGGAATATTTTTTGGACAAAAAGAAGATACTTTTTGATAAATTGCAATTTACTTTAATATTTAAATTTGCAACATTTTTTTTGAAAAAAATGCAAATGAAAACTTTATAATTTCCATATTTCATTGCATTATAGGTAATAGTTAAGGTTTAATGAACCTATAAAGTTAAGACATTATTTACAAATATTCTGGCAGAATTTTTATAATTTTTCCCATCTTTCAGACAAAAAAATATTTAACATTGCAATTCTTTGCTATAAATTTTTTTTCATAATTTTAAAAGGTAAAACATATTGTACATATTTGTAGAAATTCCAGGTGAGTACTCAATTTCTGATATATTTCCATATACGAGTATATATATTAACACACGCAGCTACACAACAGATATAAACACACATCTATTCATAGTGGTTAGTCTTAAGCTGTACCATGCATGACACCTGGATTTAGTTAGTTTGCATGTCTTAAGCACCAAACCTCACCTGGTTTCAGTTTCACTTCACTTGAGCCATTCTAAATTCTGTATTCCAAATATGATATAAAAACTAACAAATATTATTTTAATTAAACCTGAAATGTGCAGTCCCACCACGTTGGATACTAAAACCCACCGATCAAGATGCCATACTCGGTAATCCAGTGGCCATAACCTGCAAAGCCGATGGATTTCCAATACCCACCGTACAATGGAAGCAGTCGATTGGTAAATAACTGATTACTGAGACGATTATTCTATTGTTAATTGTTTGTCGTTAAGAAGTCGGAGACGTAATAAGGTATAGACATAAATAATTATCGTGACGAACTCAGTTGATTTTGCCATGTGTGTCTGTATGAACGCGAACTAGTCTCTCAATTTGTATACCCTGAACAGGGTATATTAAGTTTGCCACGAAGTTTGTAACACCCAAAAGGAAGTGTCAGAGACCCTATAAAGTATATATAGTATACAGATTATCAGTATGTTGAGCTGAGTCGAATTAGCCATGTCCGTCTGTCCGTCTGTCTGTATATATACGAACTAGTCCCTCTGTTTTAAGATATCGTTTTGAAATTTCGCAAACGTCATTTTGTCTTCAAGAAGCTGCTCATTTATCGGAACTGGTGATATAGGACCACTATAATATATAGCTACCATACAAACTGAACGGTCGGAATCAAGTTCTTGTATAGAAAACTTTCACATTTGACAATGTATCTTCAAAAAAGTTAGCACAGGTTATTCTAAGATACGTATATGTAATATACGAAGAAATTGATCAGATCGGTTTACTATACCATATAGCTACTATACGAAATGAACGATCGGAAACTAGTACTGGTATGGAAAACTTTTGAATTTGACGTGGTATCTTCACGAAATTTGACATGGATTATTTTCTAAGGTAACAATGTAATCTCCGCAGAAATTGTTCAGACATTCAAACTGACCGACCAAAATCAAGGCCAAAACATTTTTATACTATAAGGGCAGCCGTGTTTTGTTGTAATAGTTTTCTTCAGAATGTTACAAATTTATTCATCTCTAGTTGTTTAATTTTAGATGTCAAACCCCGGAATATTATACTGCAGTATAAATTTTGTAGTGTTAGGGAGATATGTATATCTACTTCTCGGACAGTATCTACTTCTCAGAGAATCAAATCTGTCGTTTTCAACTGAACTCTGGTCTTTACAAAAAAATTAATATTTCACATAGTCCAATAAAGTAGATGGCAAATTTGTTAGAGCTGAATTCACTCTACGAGGTATGACAATTAAGTAATGAGACTGATTCCATAAAACCGTATATTTGAAAATTATTCTACAATTCTGCCATCCCCTTCAAAGTAGTCCCCTTGGGCAGCTATTCAGCGATTCCAGCGCGTTTTCCATGCTTCGTAACATTTCTGGAACGCTTCGACTGGGATGTCCGCGAGTACCCTCGTCACGGCCACCTGGATGTCCGTAATCGACTCAAAATGGGTTCCTTTGACCACCGATTTTGTTTTAGGAAACAGAAAAAAGTCACAGGGTGACATGTCGGGCGAATAAGGCGGCTGTTGCCACACGGCGATCCCTTTACAGGCCAAATACTGGGACACGCTGAGAGCGGTGTGGCACGGCGCGTTGTCGTGATGAAGAATAAAGTTACGAGCGATGTCTGGGCGCACCCTGTTGACTCGTTTTCGCAATCTTTCGAGTACTCGGCAATAGTAGACTTGATTCACAGTTTTCCCCGGTGAAACAAATTCTTTGTGGACGATTCCACGGCCAACAAAAAAGCAACAATCATCGTTTTCACCTTCGACTTGCTCATGCGAGCTTTTTTCGGGCGGGGTGCGCTCGGAGACAACCATTGTGAGCTTTGGCGTTTTGGGCACGACTAAGAGCCCAATCTGGCGCAAAATTTTATCGCGACGCATTGCTCTTGATTTCGTATTCCCATTGTCGTGACGAGCACTACAAACACACGTCTACTCAACTCGACGCGGCGGGCGAACTAAGCAAACTAGAGTGATGATACATATTTAAGTGGAGAGGGGAGAGATGCCGGAAAAAGAGAAAGGGAATTCCAACGTCACAGGTTTTAAACAAGCGCGGCAATAAAATCAGTCTCATTACTTAATTGTCAAACCTCGTAATGAAAGCAACTTGTTCAAGAATAAGTCAGAGAACATTTAAATTTTAGTCAGCATGCTTTTATCTGATTATATTCTACAAGAGAGTTGAAATTTAACCATTTCCAGTCCTCTATCAGTACGACTCTATTTGATTTATTGCATATTAAACTTCAATTATCGGACTGTCTATTAGACGGGTTAGACGAATGTAACGTCAACGCTCACACTTACCTCGATTTTTAAAAACTTGAACTTCAATATTTCTATTTAGTTCCTGTACCGTATTAAAAATCGGATACGAGGCTCTATTTTCGGATAATAAAAAGCGATATAAACAAGTATATATGTATATATAATTGAGGTTTATTGATATTATTATATTTGATAAATTTCTAAGGGCAGAAAAATTGTATTCGTATAAAGTAAAGTATTCTCATTCAAACCTTTCCCAATACTAAAATTATCTTATGATTAACTCTTATTTTCAACCCCAGGTGACTCAGGCGAATATCGTGAGCTCAGTTATGGCATTGGTAATGGTAACTCACAATCCGTTATCGAAACATATAACAACGGGTCGCTGATCATACCAAAAGTTGGGCGAGAGCATGAAGGTAGCTATTTGTGCCAAGCAAGTAACGGCATCGGCGCGGGACTGAGTACACTAATCAAATTAACTGTGCATGGTTGGTGTAATTTCACTGTATTTATGATATTTACTAATCACTTTTTTACTGCAGTTGGTCCCTCTGTAACGGTTTCGAAGAAACAGGTTTCCGTCCGTCGGGGTGACCGTGTCACATTGCGCTGCGAAGCTGATGGCGATCAGCCGCTGAATATAACATGGCGCGCCAAGGCAAATCACATAGATCCATCTTATGATATACGTTATCATATCAAAGATTCACCGTTAAGTCGTGGCACCGTCTCAGAAATGACCATACTACAGACCATACTTAACGATCGTGGTGAATATACGTGCATTGCCACTAACAACTATGGACATGATCGCGCTGTAATTCATCTGCAAGTGCAGGAGCCACCGAACTTTCCCGTAAATTTGCATGTCACCGATTTGGGTAGTCGTTCTGTAATGTTGGCTTGGTCGCCAAATGATCAAGATTCGATTTTCATGAATAACGGTGGTAACAATCGCGATTCGCAGCCGATATCGAATTACATTTTGCAATATAAGAAAGCAGGCGGTATTTAAAAATATATTTTCACAAGCGAACCGAGACTTATTAAACATTATTTATCTTTCAGATGTCTGGCATGAGCACAATAACCAAAAATTATTGCCCGGCGATAAGACCACCGCACAAATTGGTTCACTACGTCCAGCGCAAGCATATCACTTCCGCCTTTATGCCGAAAATCATTTGGGTACCAGCGCTCCGAGCGATATATTGCTCGTGCAAACCGATGCTGAGGTGCCAAGTGGTCGTCCGCAAGATGTTTCCGCTGAACCACTAGGGCCACAACAATTACTCATCACTTGGCGTCCGCCTGAACGTGACACATGGAATGGCGAACTATTGGGTTACACAATCGCATACCAAAAACACGGTGCGCCAGACAGCGTACAAAACTTCACCAAAGTTAGCAGCCTAGGTGGTGAAGGTCTTAATGATTTTCGTCTTACTGGGCTGGAGAAATACACACAGTATGCCATATCTGTATCTGCATTTAATGTGAAAGGCGATGGACCGCCAAGCGAGGTGACTATGGGTCACACGTTGGAGGATGTGCCCTCTGCGCCGCCACAGGGCGTCACCTGCATTGCGCTGACGGCACAAAATATACAGATCTCTTGGCAGGCACCACCAAAAGAATCCAATCATGGTATTATACAAGGCTATAAACTTCTCTACGAACCTGGCAATATCGAATCAGAGTACGGCACGCGGGAAACAAAGATCACCTCAGCGTTGAGTACGGTGTTACATGGTCTGCAGCCTTTCACGAACTACAGCGTGCAGGTTTTGGCATTTACGCGTGCTGGCGAAGGCGTGCTCAGCCTGACTGTGTCGTGTACCACAGAAGAGGCAGTGCCAGATGCACCGGAGCGTGTTAAGTCGGTTGTAAGTAGTGAGTCTTCAGTTATCATTAGCTGGTTACCACCGCGACGTCCCAATGGTATTGTTACCAAATACAATGTCTACATCCGTATACTAGACAAGGGGCAAGAGTTGAAAATTCTCAAAGAAGTGTTGCCCGCAAACAATCGCCACTTTGAAGCTAAGGACTTAATGGTGCGCGAAACTTATGAGGCTTGGGTAACGGCATCGACACGAGTGGGACAGGGACCGAGCACACCGGTGATCAAATTAATACCAAGCCCCTCTGTGCCCGCAGCCATCATATCATTTAGCCAAACTTTAAGTGTCAGCTGGCGAGTCGATCTCAAACTGGCATGCGTCTTCGTTGGTAACCCGAAACCGAACTCGGAATGGAAAGTGTTAAATGCACGTTCTAAGAAACATTTTCGCTTGGAGGTGAGCAATGATAATACGC
Source organism: Bactrocera dorsalis (assembly GCF_023373825.1). Lineage (NCBI taxonomy): Eukaryota > Metazoa > Arthropoda > Insecta > Diptera > Tephritidae > Bactrocera > Bactrocera dorsalis. Next base: position 25,689,638 of record NC_064303.1, on the reverse strand, counting down.
TGACATTGCGCAATATACAACGCACTCACGAAGGAAACTATTCGTGTGTGGTACGAAACTCGATTGGCTCCGATCACATTGTCTATCAGGTATACGTACAAGGTGAGTGGAAGCTTAAATTAGTTGTAGAGATTGTGATATGTTTTGGTAAGGTAATTGAGCGAACACTCGGCTTCGAGGCGTCTTCACTATTAAAAGTCAAAATAACTTATTTAAAATCTTCTGTGAGACTGTTTTTTTAATTTTGTTTAAGAGACCTCTAATATAAACTAGACGTAGCGTGTTTTGCTGATACTGCTCTGAGACAACTCAGTAAGATCACCTTCATGTTTTCTTACAATGCCTTGGGCCTTTGTTTATGTCATTTATGATCCTAATTTATGAAGTCGTTAATTATTACATGCCGCAACTCGCTACGTTGTTACTGGAGCTTTCAGAGCTAAACTATATCCACTCTAATATCAAACAATAGATTATTGGTAGAACGACTTAGCATCATTAAAAAGAATAATCCCTTGATCTTAGCAAGGTTTGTGTTTTGTAAATATTTCCCTAACTAGTGCCCCTAATAAATTTTTACCTCACCGAAATATATTCTTTGGTAACATTTATTGTATCTACCTTTATTACTTGTATTCCATACTCAAATTTGATTTCATTTCATCTCATTTTAGTACCACCATCTGCCCCCGTGCTTTCCGTTATCGGCAGTACCACTAACTCCGTATCGCTGCAGTGGCGAGTAGACGACATAGGCGGTGCACCGCTGCGTGGATTTACAATGACCTTCCGTAAGGAATTCGGCGACTGGGAAGAAATTGACTTGGATCGACGTGTTAACTCTCATTTAATAGAGAATTTGGATTGTGGCACGCGATACCAGTTCAATATGGTGACTTTCAATAAAATTGGAACGAGTGAAACAAGTGCCATCGAAACAGCCAAAACGAAAGGTGGGAACGTAAAAGTGTGGTTCCACTGCAGTTAACAATTAAGTCTTTAAAATGTGAATAGCATTTAAGACAACTGGTATCCGACCACTATGTGGACACAATTTGAAATAATCGTACTTAATTGATCCTCTTGTTCTCCTTCTTCGAACCAATTTAGAAATTTGTTAGTAAAATAGCTGAATCAGCAGAGCCCTCAGCATATTTTCAGTGGAAATATTTGTGCTTAAATTAATATTTTCTAAAATAACTTAAAAAAATACCAAAATTTCCGCTCCAAAGACCGTGCTAACCGAATGGTTGAGAGTTTGGTAGTGATTTCTAGGCTTAAAAATAGATGAATTTGAGGGATATATCGTTTATGTTTAGTTAACTCGAGTTTATCGTTCGTTGTAGTGTTTATCATTAATCACTAAGACATTGAGTTTTCTATTCAAATATTTTACTTTAACAAACTTTAAAACCACTTTTCTGGCTTTACGAAAACACAAGGGCAGTCTGGTCTGTCAATGCTTAGTTTCACTATCCAATCTTTTCACTATCACAAGAGAAAATAACGCACTATAGTACATTTTCGTAAGTGTCTACTGTCAATAATTGCATCCCCCTGCGGGTAGGGGGGACCCCCTTGGTGCAGGGGGGGAACCGAACATACCCGCGGTAAGGCATGCCTGTCGTAAGAGGCGACTAAGATCCTGGCCGCCAATCCAGAGTTGTGTGGAAACTCAACTGGTAGTAACTTCGGTTACAAGGTCTTACCAGAGACTTTAACCTGGTATCACGGGGAGCAGTAAGCCCTTGGATGTAAAACTCCAATCTGCTCACTCGGTTTGGCTCTTTGTGGAGATTCGTGGTGGCTGTGGTTAAAACCCAAATCGCGGGAAGAACTGACTTTGTCAGTTCAAATGTGGAGTTGCATTGCAACCTGGCGCCGTACACATAGTACGGAAGAGGTTTTAGATGGGCCTCGAACCCTACCAAGGTGGTTAGTGTGTCCATGCCACACTGTCGATTGGTACTGAAAATCGTTACCCAGTTTTCAGGGCGCTGATCGACGCATTGTATTGATCCGTTGTGCTTCTGAGCACCGTGGATTTAGGCCTCCATTTCCATGTACGCCGAATAGGGCTATCACAGAGGATAATGGAACAAAACCGATATAACTAACACTGTATCTCCTTATGGATTAGAAGCCTAATTTAATATTGGATAAGAAAAATTTAGGCTAAATAAGGGCCACCAAATTGGTTGAATTTCGAACCGTATTCTTTATTATTATCCAAATTTATCAAAAGGGTTTCTTTTTGATTTGAAAAACTCAATATTCGAGATGAAATCTTTAGGGGAATGAGGACGTTATTGTCGCCATAAAGGCCTACTTTGCAGGAGATAATCACTTACTGAATCGTCTTTTTTACCTTTGCTAATTGATTCGGGTTTCTTGTGTACCATGAAGCTTAACAATAGGTCATAAAAACCAAACTCTAAAGTAAAGTTTATGACTCAAGGTATAAAAGCCTTACGGAGATTTAAAATTTGAGCCAGATAACACAATACCAGTGACGGCTAACAAAAACAAACGTTTTTTGTTATATTGTATTGTATTTTTGTAGGCAATAAACCGATTTCGCCGCATAAGCAAAGCTTGATACGCTCGAATATCACCTCCGCTTTGTTGGAGTTATCGTCATGGCAAGATGGCGGCTGTCCAATACAATACTTCAGCATTGAGTTTAGACGCTATGGTATTTCAAGTGACTGGATTATCGTCTCTAGCCGTATAGAGACACACGTATGTATCTTTTGTGTGGAATATATCTTAGATATCACTATCTCTACTTGCAGACACGCTATACAATTGGCGATTTGGAGCCTGGAACTGCATATAATTTGCGCGTGGCGGCGCACAACAACGCTGGATCGACAATTAAGGAGTACTACTTTGAGACGTTGCATTTTAACGGACTTTCAGCTGAGTTGGACCACGGCGACTTACCCGAGGTGCGGACACTCTTTCGCGATGTACATCTCATAGCGGTGATTATCACATCGGTGTTTGGCACGATCTTGGCTATAATCGGCGCTTGCATATGCTTCAAGAACTGTTAGTATAATGTAAAATATATATAGCAAAAACACTTGCATTAATTATGTGAATGTCATATTTTGTTTATTTGCTGTAGATCCACGTCAACTATTTGCACGGAATGTCGACTCGATGCGGCCGCATGGTGCTGATGGCAAGGATATACAACATCGTGAACAATACTACGGTACGGTACGCAAATCATGCCAGCAATCACCACGTGAATCGGTTGCTGGGCTTGAACGCATACCTGAATACTCTGAAGATATCTATCCTTACGCTACATTCCATTTACCAGAACATGAAAATCAATCGGCTAACATACCGCTCAGCCGCAAGGGAGGCCTGCCGGCAATGTACGATCCGCGTGGCGGTGGTGTTGCAGACGACAATACCCTTTCCAGCACGGGTGCCAAGGTGAAGCGTTCGGTCTCGGCGGGCATTGGCAGCAGCGCTTCAAATGCAAATTTAGGCGGTGGACCGGGCCAGGCGTCGGGCGAATGTAGTCACACGAATACTGAAAAACGACATAAGCGACGTTCGAAAGCAATCAAATCGGAGTCGGAGGAATACGATAGCTTGAATAGCGATAGCGATTTGAGTGGTGAACGTATGCGTGAACGTGAAGAAAGTCGCAGCGGACGTGAGTCCTCTTCACATCTAGACGATAGCGGCTATAACCGTAAGTATATGAATTGTAAAGTACGATAAAAGTACTAATTTAATATTGTCCAAAGATGGCTTTCATTCAAATTTTACTATCACTTGTATCTTAAACACAATACAAAATGTTTATGGTGTGCACCTAGGATTTCAATGCTTGAAACTTAATTTCTTGTAGGAATTAGACCAAGCTGTTTGACAATATCTAAGGGGAGGTTCTCAAAACTCTCTACGGTTCTTGCTTTTTTCACGGACTATTAAACCGTTTTACTCTCTGACTGAAAGAAAATAAACTAGAAATAACCATTTGGCCGAGTGCAATAATTATCCGCGCTAACATTTGCTTCTCTTGAATTTTTTAAGCCGGATATACCGAATAGATTTGCAGCATTTTTAAAAGATTATTCACTTGGAAACCAGATTTACCAACTTAAACTCAGCTGTATCTTTTAGCCTCAATGGTGTTGACTTTTACTATACCATGTGAGATGAGCATTGGCAACAAACAAACGGTATGAGACATGTCAAGTTGCTAATCGGAGGATAGTTGTAACTTAAGTAGGTTCAAGTTGTAATTAACCTTCCCATGAACAAACTTAGGCTACTGGTCGCATTGTATACTGGCCATTGAAAGCTGAATAGGCATCTGTATAACATGGGCCTATCCTCTTGCGCTAACTGCCGGTTTTGCGGCAGGGAGCGTTAAACCCCGGAGTACCTGCTGATCGACAGCACAGCAGTTTGTAGGCGTAGGATTAAGGCCCTTGGATCCATGTTTCCATGTAGAGATCGCATCGCCTCACTAGCACCCGGTAGGCTATTGGACTTCATTTATGCGCTGGGGCTAAGTGAGTCTATGTGAGTTAGAAGAGGGCACAATAGACCTAAGGTCGCGGTGCATTCCTCTTCTTTAAATCTAATCTAATCTACCATGTAAGATATTTGTAGGCCTTTGGACGTATTGAGTTTCTGCAAGTTTTAAATTACTCGCGGAGTTCTAATCAGTAACGACTTTTATGAACGTCGTCCCATATGTATAACATAAGATTACAATTCGAATCCCACACATTTTATACTCTACGGGGTTTCCAGAGAACCTATAAATAAGCTGAATGATTGTTTCTTTTATGACGCTAACGAACCAATGAGTTTCTAGACTGCGGAAGCATAAATGATAATTTTTGTTTTAGTTAGGATGGTTTCAAAGAACGGCATTTTATAAATTTATCTTATTGGTGGTTTCCAGCTTTATTTCAAGCGGCTATCGTTGTTGTTGGTGTTAATGCTGGTTTCAAAATATACTAAATTATCTACATCGAGGATGAAGTCTTGTGTAGAAGTTCACACAAGTGAGGAACCTTCTCTGATTTCCATTCACTTTGGAGTGCCATTCACTTGTTAGTGGTCAGAACAAATTTTTTACATACACATGGCTCAAGCAGTTCATAACTGCCGGTCCTAGACCAAGTATTCTCTGGGTAGCCATAGAATATCCGTTTGAAAGCGAGCTAAAGTAAGACGGCGAACAATTTACTCCTTAGGGTTGTGCGCTGACTTTGGGAACCGCCACCTAAAATATGCTCTCAAAGGTTTTAGCTTTGCTCTGTTAGAATAAACCTAATACCAGGTCGGCACTATATGTGTATTTATAAGAATCTTCGAACGAAGCTCCTGGCGTTAATGGCAGGCTTCTATCGAAGTGTGTGACTTACTACATCACTCACTGCCAATACCATCAAACGCAAAACCTTTCTGAGTCTCAATCATGGATTGTGTACTGTGTACTGGGGTTTGACCACGACAAATTTCACATGACGTTGTGGCAAGTAACCACTTTTTATAACCAATATAACTTTCTGCTTCGATTTACTGATAAAAAGTCGGTAACGTATTTGCTCTTTTCTGGGGTTCATCTGAGTTAAATCATTATAAACTCTCTAATAGTGTTTTTGGTACAAAATCTTAGATTTCGAACGCTTTATAGCGTAACCCGATCGCAATTATACAACGCGAAATACATGTTACTTCTGCTGTCTATTGAAAAAATTATATATTTCTTTTTATAGAACCTAAAATATATGTTTACAACAATTATAAAATTTTAAATTGAAATATTTTCCTTAATACTTACAGCGCACGGTCATAGTCCTTGCAGTGGTGGCAACGCCGGAGGTAACAAGGAGCGTCTTTCAGTATTCAGTAGGCCTCAACTTCATAGTAAGTTAGTACCTATTTTAACTAATTAACACATTTTGAGATTTTGCAAGCATTACAAATACTCGTACTAACCCCCTCACCGACCTGTAGTACCTACAACCACCATGGCCCAACGTCAGCAAAATCATCAAACCACCACCACAACCCATCTTAATTACTAACCACTTTTGCGCGCATTAAACACGTCAAACACCAAACACAGCACACCCAAACATTTACTAACCCGCAAGCAAACAGTTAAAACACAACAACCGTTCGACAATTTTGTGTCTTACAGTATTTTCTTTAAGTAATTTTGCATAAATATACCTACGTATATGTATATATATATGTATGTTCAGAAAATATTTTGCCGATTCACAAGAAAGACTCCAAGAAAGAGAACTCACGCACTTCTAAATCACCGAAACCTTCAACCAACACAGCAACTAAAACAACAACTGCAACGCCAACTGCACTCAAATCCACACGCACCTTTTTCCAAGCCATAATACCCACACGCATCATATCCAGCGCCCTGCATGCACCCGAACGTCAAGCACCTCCCCCAAACCCTTCCGCCCACTCACAGTACGTGCAAACACCCATCACAGCCAAGCAGTGCAGTTCACTGGCAGCCGCAGCAGCAGCAGCCGCCGCAGCCAAAGCGGGCAATAAAAAGTCAAAGTTGCATAGTCAGGCCGCACAACCCCATCAGTTGCAGCAAATGTTGCCACAGCGTCCATCAGTCACGTCACCCGCACAGCTGCAACTACAGCAGCAGCAACATCAACAACAACGTCAACCGCAAGCACGCAACAGTGCACAACTGATAAGCACCACGCCGGCCGCACGGCCATTATCACCATCACCGCCATATCGTTTCGCTTCGTCCACATCATCAATATCGACTTCATCCAAACATGAGCGTGTCGCCAACATCAATACTAACATAGCGACAACAACAACCCCCCCAATCACCAACATTTTGAGCAACAACCACGAGACAATCATTTGCAGCAATCCATCATCACGTACAAGTCCCCAAGCATTGGTTAGCACTATCACCACCACCACCACCAATAACATATCCAATAGTACCCCAACAACCACCCATGTCATCAACAACTGCGCAAAGCCGCCGAATTCGCGTAGCGGCAGTAGTAGTAGCGATAGCATCGGATATCACAAGCGCTCGCTTTCCAATAGGCAAGCCATTAGTGTTGTAGTCGATGTGTTTTCCAACACTGAATACTTTTAAACTCTAATATGCACTCGCCTTACACGCAAACATTTATACAGCATACATATATTCATGAATGTTAATCACTCAGCTATAATATTTTATTAATTTTAATGTTCAGTTTATATTGAAATGTTAAATTATTCCGTGGAAATTAGAGAATTCATTCAAACATTTGAGTTCGATCCCCTAACTCTTCATACACAGTGTGCTCAACGCTTCACCTGTTGCCAATATTCCACATGACGATATTATCTTATCTTCTAACGTTTTTGGCTGAGATCGAATCACTTTACCATACGAATTCGAAAAAAGACCAACGTAATTGTTTTTTAAGAAAGAGTGATTTCTGCTTTTACTGTTTTTCGCTATCTCCGCAACTTCATAAGGAAGTGTCAATTACATTCTAATAGAATCTCTAGTTTGGAAAGTCGCTTGGTTCCAAAATAATGTCTATTTAGAGCTGCAGCTCTTGGAGGCTACATACGTACACTTTGGGGGAAAAATAGTAAAACTTTTTTATTTAAATTTCGCGTGAAAACCCATTCGTCAAAAGTTCTTTTTCAAGGTGGATATGACTGTCAGTAACAACTGTGCCAAGGTCATATCAAAATAATGATTAGTGTTTAATATACGCTTATCTTTCTGAAGTACATAAAGTGCATTCAGCATGATGAGTGAATTTATTAAACAAAGATGTGCCATTAAATTTTGTGTGCGGAATAAAATTTCTGGTGCAGAAACGTTCAGAATGTTGCAAAAGGCTTTTGATGATCATTGTTCGTCGCGGGAAAGTAATTTGATTGATACAAATTATTCAAAGAGGGTCGAGACAGAGTTAACATCAATATCAGCTGATGATCAACACGTCAATAAAATAAAAGAATCGATGCTTGACGATCGACGATTAACAGTCAGAGATCTTACCTGCACCCCAGAAATATTGGAAAGATCAGTGTAAACCATTTTAAAATAACATTTGGGCCTAAGGAAACTGAAAGCACGATTGGTTCCCAAACCACCAGATTCTTTCGAAAAACAACGTCACGTTAACGTCTGTGAAATCATTATTTCCGACTACCAGGGTGTCATTAAACATATTATTACTGGCGATAAATTTTAAACCTATGATTTAGACCTGGAAACAGACTATCAATCGGCTAAATATCGTAGTAAAGGTGAGGCGAGCCGAAAAACCATGTCAAAGCGAGCCAAAAGTCAAGCTTTTGTTTACAATTTTCTTCGATTATCGAGGTGTGGTGCATTCCGAATTCCCTCCGACCGGCCAATCTATCTATAAGTAAAGGGTGATTTTTTAAGAGCTTGATAACTTTTTTAAAAAAAAAAACGCATAAAATTTGCAAAATCTCATCGGTTCTTTATTTGAAACGTTAGATTGTTCATGACATTTACTTTTTGAAGATAATTTCATTTAAATGTTGACCGCGGCTGCGTCTTAGGTGGTCCATTCGGAAAGTCCAATTTTGGGCAACTTTTTCGAGCATTTCGGCCGGAATAGCCCGAATTTCTTCGGAAATGTTGTCTTCCAAAGCTGGAATAGTTGCTGGCTTATTTCTGTAGACTTTAGACTTGACGTAGCCCCACAAAAAATAGTCTAAAGGCGTTAAATCGCATGATCTTGGTGGCCAACTTACGGGTCCATTTCTTGAGATGAATTGTTGTCCGAAGTTTTCCCTCAAAATGGCCATAAAATCGCGAGCTGTGTGGCATGTAGCGCCATCTTGTTGAAACCACATGTCAACCAAGTTCAGTTCTTCCATTTTTGGCAACAAAAAGTTTGTTAGCATCGAACGATAGCGATCGCCATTCACCGTAACGTTGCGTCCAACAGCATCTTTGAAAAAATACGGTCCAATGATTCCACCAGCGTACAAACCACACCAAACAGTGCATTTTTCGGGATGCATGGGCAGTTCTTGAACGGCTTCTGGTTGCTCTTCACCCCAAATGCGGCAATTTTGCTTATTTACGTAGCCATTCAACCAGAAATGAGCCTCATCGCTGAACAAAATTTGTCGATAAACACATTTCGAACCGAACACTGATTTTGGTAATAAAATTCAATGATTTGCAAGCGTTGCTCGTTAGTAAGTCTATTCATGATGAAATGTCAAAGCATACTGAGCATCTTTCTCTTTGACACCATGTCTGAAATCCCACGTGATCTGTCAAATACTAATGCATGAAAATCCTAACCTCAAAAAAATCACCCGTTAGTACTATTTGAGTATTATGGGTTACTTGCGGGAAGCTATTCATAAAAATATGTCAGAATTATGGGCCGGAAACTCTTGGTTTTTGCACCGTCGCTTACTGCATTGATTTTTCGTAAGTTCTGCGCCACTTTTAAACCAATATCGTGCCGCAATCAGCGTATTCGCCTGATTTAGCTCCGGCTCTTCTGGCTATTCAGCAAACTCAAACGACCTCTCTGGAGAAACCGTTTTGAGTCAATTGAAGACATTTAATTTCTGCAAAGTGACTTTAATAACTGTTTTGAGGATTGGAAAATACGGTAGCGCAAGTGTATTGGAGCCAAGGAGGACCTTGAAGGGGGTGACATAGATTTTGAAAAATACATTTAAATACTGCGAACAAAGTCTTATTATTTTTTGCTCATAGTAGTATGTTCAACGTAAGGCTTCCTAAAACCGAAATATTTAAAATGAGTGTATACCCGAAATAAGTGGCGTGTTTGACTGAAGTTGAGTCAAAAATAATCTCATTAATATGATATTAGTAATAAAAAAGAATTTCTACTTTTACTACTTTTTATACAATCCGCGACTCGAACATGTAATGAGCCGATTCCTTTTGAGAATAACATAAGTTGAAATTTAAAGTTCAATTCCTTTCAACTTAAGGCTTTCGCAAAATGAAATATAATATATTAGATACACTGAAGGCTTCTATATTTAAGTTGTAACCGTGGTAGATAAATACTTTTCGATAAATAATAAATTATGTCCTCTTTGAGTAATCTCACACTACACAAAGAGAACAAATGTACAAGGTATGAAATTTCAAAAGCGTCAATTTATGCAATAAACCCGTTCTTTTTATTTTTGATAAGGCTTGTTTCCTTAGGTACAATAATCGAAAAATTAACCAAGAATTGTTAAAATGAAAGAAGCGGAAGGGAATTACTCCGAAAGTTAGACAGTTCGAAATAAAAGCAACTAAAGGTGAATACTAATTTTTAGTTAATACGAATAGTTGTTGGCTACCATTCTATGATTCAGGTCAGGTTGACTATCATTCAATGATACGCAGATCTTACTTCAATAGAGGTTTCACGAATGTCATAGTATCTACCACTCATCGTTCACGACCCGAAAATCCACAAATCTTAGTTAAAAAGATTTCTTACGACTGTTGTAGTTTCCCCTAACAAAGGCTGTAACTTCTTACTTGCCGGCTTACATTTGAAACCGAGCTCATAGTCAAGCCGGGCTTTCATTTAATACTCAAGCATTCGTGAACCATCTACAAATTTTAGTACTAAAATGCGCTCATTATCAATAAAATATTGTATTCCGTAAATTTCGGTTAAATGTTATGAAATTACCCCACACAGTTTATGTTATTTAGTCTCACTTACTACTTGCATGCTGTCCCGCATTCATTTGCATGTTTTACTAAATACTAATCAGCACATTTCTAATAATCTCCCAAGCTTTAGTTCCTAATTGTTCTAATGCCGTTCGATAACTAATAGTGATGCAGCTAATCGTATTTGTACATTATCTTCAACAGCAGCATGGACCCCGTGCCCTTCGACTACCGGCTCTTTGACCCGCCACCAAAACAACCGAAACCAACAATTGCCTGTGGTGCACAGTCACAATCGCATCACCATCACCAGCGAAAAACATCATCCACATCAACATCCACATCAGCATCCACATCCACATCTGCCCAAAATTCAACCAACAATACAAATATGCCCAGCGGTCTATCCGGTGGCAAAGTACGATCAAAAGCTACCGATACTAATTCCAACAGCGGCAGTAACTTCCTCCTCGCCGGCGAGTTCCAATGCACAACTAACAGCATCCCCGCCCCGCATATTGTCCAGTCGGGTTCATATGTCGAAATTCTGAAGCATGCCGCACCGCAACCCCCCAACAACCAAACAAACAACCAACAAACAATCATGCAAGCGCCAAATGCAAAACGCCCAAGCGGCGTTGGCGCTGGCGGTGGCACAAACAGCGGTAGTAATAGTGTTGTCAGCGGTGCAGCATTGGCTTGTCACAACAAAAGCTATGGTGACTTTTTAACAATTACACCACGCCGCAAAGGCAAACTGCTTTCTTCTGGCTATGGTGACAAACACGGTGGCGCTGGTGGTGGCGGTGTTGGCGCCTTGGATGGCAATAACCAAGACAATTATCGCCATCATTTGCCCACCAGCATCGAACCATTACATCTACTCGGCATACCCAATGATAATATGTCTACATTCTTTGACTATCGCGCCATGGAGACGCTCAGCAATAGCGATACGCTCGCAATAGGCAGCAGTCTCTCGGGACATGCCCACAACAATAGAGGCAATAAAGCATACGACACGAGCACCACTTGCTTGAATGCAAACAATTATGGTGAATCACCACAGAGCAATAGCAATTCAGGCATACCTGATGAGTTCCATAATATAATTAGCGAGAAGAATCTGAGTCCACCATCGGCCTTTAGCGACAACAACAGCTGTCTGCCAAAGGGTAAGGTCTAAAGTTTAAAGTCTGGTAGCAGCACATTAAGGAAGATCATATCAAAATTTTGGAATTTACGACATAATTAACCTAAAAGAACTGAAGAATTCTGCATATCAAGTACGCGAATCTCTCTAACGGTTATACTAGAAATACGTCAAACATATTCATGAGAAAACGAAACAGCGGAGAAAACGTAAAAGGAGAATTATTATTTATTTAGGGGTAACAAGCGATCGAAACGAAGACGCAACCGAAGACTTTACTGCAGCATTTAATCGCAAGCGACAAATATAAACTAAATATATAGAATTAAACGAATCGTGTGTTCTGAAGTTCACCGAAATTCACAAAAAGCAAATCTTCCAAAAAGTATCGCTTTTGTATATCGCAAAAGCCACAAGACACAAAGCTCTACACATCTTCAAAAAATAGCATACATTTAGATATATGTTACGTTTGTATGTACTAGACTATATGCTAATCTATGTAAATTTATAAAATTGCAGTATTAATGGCGAATGGGGCCTAGTTAAATGAATTAGAGATAGAAATCTTCATTTCGTTCACAGCTGAGTGCTCGAAACCGTTAGCTTGAACTGAAAAATGAATGAATGATGAACGTATGATGTCTACAGATAATCGAAAACGCTAACGATCAGATCCATTTTGTCGACACTTTTCGTAAAACCCATCCATAACCTATATTCAGAATTAGTATCAGTAGGGCAGAGCCGTCTCATAGCACAATACTTGCAGAAAATATGATAATATTAGCCTGTTTTGTCTAAAAGAGGGTAACAGAAGACTATTTTACTTTTCTTAAACTGTTTAGAAGATGATTTTAGTCCCCAGTAAGCTGAAACTATATTCAATTATTCGAAGTGTATCGTAACGCTAGGGATAGCACAGAACAGCTCTGTCGTTTTTGTGAAGTAAATCAATTGGACCAATATTTCGGACATAATAATCTGACAAAAAATATACAAGACTCTTTGTTCATGAGAGCCAACAAGCTTTCTGGCATTTTTTCTTTTTTTTCGACCAAGTTAAATGACTTCTGCAGCTACGAAACACTTTTCATGCATTATAATGCAGAACTTTATTTTGGAGTATTTTCCCAACCATATATTCTTTCATCTTGGATGGTAAACAGGAGATTCAGGAATCATTAAAACATCACTGCAATAAAACAAGTTCGTTACTAGTGTTAAACATTCAGCATTGGAAATAAAATTTACATCCGAAATGGCACGAGAGGGCTTTATGGGAGTCGGAGTAAAAAATGGTCGATGGGCGTGGCATCGCCCATTATTAGGTGAAATCCCATATCCCGATTTTGACTACATTTAGTTGATTAGTATGAAAATGTGCAAAATCAGGCTACAACCACGCCTATTTCCCATATAGCACAGTGTTCAAATCTAGAAACAACTAATACACTTGTAACACGATAACACTTTTCATGAATAATTCCTTCAAAGTATGCCACCTTATGATCAAAAATTGTGCAAATCTATTTAAAATTATTCAAGGCTAGGTACCGAATATGTGGACCGCAGTATCTATAGTTGTCTGTTCGGTTTCGTCTGTACTGAGCCCCTCCTTACTTACTGTTGTTCAATTCAAGTCACCAATTAATTTACCTCATTTTATACAAATTCCACATTTAATTACATAAGTGGTCTCACACTTTCCAAAGCTTTACTGAAGTTTTTCTTTGGAGAGAATCCTTCTTCTATTATCTTGTGACGTTTTTACTATAAAACTGAATTTTTATGCGAGCTACTTTACCTTTGTCTTTCCAACTGTGTAGAAGTATGCATTTCTTTATAGATTGTTTTGAAGACACTACTATGGATTATTTGTAGATCTGTTGGTACAATACTTTACAATTTTATCTGTAAACGTATATTTAATGCCACCTCTTTCTTACATTCTTAGAGGATTCACGACCAAAAATCTTATTATTCCAAGTATTTCGACTTATCAATTAACCTCCGTAGGTTCTCAAAAAAGTTTTGAGATTAATTACATTGGAAACTAAAATGTTTTACTCTAGACAAAAATTGTTAGTTGATTTTTCCTACTGTAAAGCTCTATGTTAGGAAAGTCAAAAGTTATTTAAAAAATAAAACAAAGTATGACGTTGTATTATTATTTAAATAGGTGTCTTTGAGGGAACATACTGAAACTTTGTATGATTTCTGATATAAAAAGCTAGTTTATTTAAAATTAGGTGCTACGATACTATTTCTACCCCAATCGACTAAGTTTTTAGTTAGTTTATGGAATTGACTTCAATTTCAACGATTCGTGGTGAGAACGATTAAAAATAACAACAGAATTGTATAGAAAAAGAGCAAAGGACATTGCATTAGATAAGTTGATTATTACATATACCATACATATTTATAAGCATAAGCAACACACTGTTAATTAGTTAAATCTACAAATGAAGAATTAATTATCATAAATATAAACGAACGAAACCCACTTTTTTAATATTGTGTACATATATACTATAACGAAAGTATTTAAAAGCATTTAAATATATGCATTTAAAACTTAAATATTGAACACGAAACCAAATATCAATATTACAAACTGAACATACTGACAAGTTACATAGTTATCTTAACGACTGTATGTGTGTACATATATAGAAATAAACATTATAATCGTTCATTCTAGTCAATAAGGTAAAGAAGTCAATAAATCATTAACAATTATTAATAATAATTATAACGGTATAAGCCCCTGCAAGCCCATAGACAACAAAATTAGATAGTTTGGTGGCAGCAGAAACCGTCAATTTGCGATAAACCCTCGATATCAATTTTAAAGCGTCAATTTTTTTTACAAAAATTTGCAAACTTTTGAACCAACTATGTATTTAAGCAGAAATTAAAAATTTAGGCGTCACAAATTTTAGAACAAATTTGAAAATAATAGAATTTTAAGGAATTATTACAACGCGCATACGCTGTATTTAAGTGAAATTATAAGTTTGAAACAAAAAATTAAATAAATGTTATCAATTAAACCAAGGTTAGAAAATAAAAAAAATCAGCAAACCGCAAGGAAAAATTCATAAATAAATAAGTAAAAAAGTAAAAAAGAAAACCGCAAATTACAAAAAATTACTTGAATAAAATAAATTTAATAAAATTGTGCGTCACCTATATTTCCAAAAATATTTAGATTTACATAAAATTAACCAAAAATCATATGACATATATACATATATATACACACATACAATTTAGCCCTAAAACTGCGATTGTGAAACCAAAAAAATAAGCATTTATACCAATTACATAAGGTATTTTTTAATGGAAGCTGAATTATTTTGGCATTTGTTCGTCGTGTGTATTTCCGAAAACCAAAACAGTAAGCATTTCTAGACCATAAGTCCAACATGCCACAAAAAACAACAAGCTGTAACAATAAACATAAATTAAAAAGCGCACAGTTGTAGTATCTAATACATGAACTAATTGGAAATTCAAAAACAAAAAAAAAATAATGATAAGACTTCAATAAATATTGATAAAGTTCCGGTTTGGATACTTTTAAAAGTAATTAATCCTTACCAAAAAGAAGTTTTATTGTAGTCATAAAGGCAGCACTGAGGCCACATAACAGTAAGCTAAGTTATACAAAGATGTATTTGAGGCGGTGAAATGCTCTCGCTGAGCAAAGGGAGTGAAAAAAGTTTAGGAAAATAGAGGGGAGGGACGTTTCTTACGCTTGTTTTAAATAAATGAGGAATGAAACGCTAATATTATGAGTCTTCTAATAAAAAAGTTTCAACTTTCTAACAACATTTAGAACTTCCTCTTTGTATCTATTATCTGGGGAAATATTAAAGATCGACGTATATGTTGAAGCAGTCTACCGACTATTATTGGCCAATACCACTGGTTGTTAAAAGACCAAAACCTGTACATATATGGGTGACTTTTCTATAACCTAATATAACCACGCCAAAGAAGAATTCATAAAAAATTATATGGTAGTAAAAATAAAACTTCTTAAAAAGAAAAATTTGTCGGCGGCAGAAATTAACGTTTTTTGTTAATACTTTGTTCGTGTGAAGTCTGATCTGCTTATGCCAGATCATCGCACTTTTTTGTTCAATAAACTCAGACATAGTAAAAATAGAAGAATTAATTTTTACAGCCTCACAAAACGACGCGTATATCGAATACTAATGAATATTTTGACATGAAATTTAGCATAGATGTCACTAACAGTACTACCAATTAACAGAAAAAAATACCCATTCGAAAAACGCGAAGTATAGCTGTTATGCTATTTTTGTTCAGTTTTGTTTGGCATTTCATCATTGAAAGACTTACGCCTGAACAACGTTTACAAATCGTTCAATTTTATTACATTCATTACTGGATAATATTTGACCGACTATACCACGTCCAACACGCAGTAAAGAAAATACAACAGCCGTAGCTGAGAGTGTACATTAAGCCCGTGGGTAGTTGATTCCGCGCCGTTCCCAGCAACTCGGACTGACGTATGGCCTGACTTGGCACATTTTACGTCGAAATCTAAAATTGAAAGCATAATACAACTTATAATACAAGCAAGAATTGAACCAAATACAGCACAGTACTTCGGTGAGCAGATAAAATCGTGTGATATCACCCTGGTAAACTTTTTCTTCTAAGGGTATATAAAACTTAAAATCTATGCGGACAATCCCGGTTCGATTCAAGTCTTGGAACAAACATCACTTGTGTCATTCGCCAGATACCAGTCGAAATGCTCGAACGACTCATCGAAAATTGGACTCGCCGAATGAACCATATGAGAAGCGGCCAATATTTGAAAGACATAATTTTCAAACAATAAATTTCTTTGGCATTTATTCTTTCGAATGATACTAACCCATTAAATTTGAAGTTTCTGTGTTTTTCTTTTAAAAAAGAAGGGAACCTCTAAATGGATCACCCTTTCTTAATGATTTAGCGCTGAACATGAATGGAGTCATATTCCTAATATTATTCCGGTTTTCTGTTTGACGGTTTGCATATCAGCTCAGTGTATCTCTGAGGATGACTTTAATATAATTTTCTCTGATAGGAAGAACATATGTTTTTGAAACCAATTGAGTCCATTACCTGTAATTTAACTTAATAAAATATTAAATTTCATTCGTAATTCATCCAAAATTACGACGAACACTGAATGTTGAATTATTTCGCAACATTTTGGAATGTAAAGATTTGCCAAGACCAGAAGGTACATATGTATATTCCTGGCTTTGAGCCTTGTAATTTTCAAGAGTATAAAATGTTCGAAAGCACCCGAACTTATGGCCAACCAAAAACTATTATAAATATAAGGGTTGCCATTATGTTATTAAAATAGTTTCGGGTAAGTTACAGTCCCGGTCGCTCGAATAAATTTTTGACCAGTTATTGTATTGTAGTTTTCGTGCATTGACGTTTTCAGTTATCAAGGTTAAGTGGTTGTAAGCATATTTATTATAAAATAGCAAACAGCAAATAGCAAGCAATATGTCAGGTAACAGCTGTCAAAAGTCCAAAAAAGTCTCGAAAAACATTGCATTAGCATAAGGAAACACCCGTAACTCACAGCGCATCGCCCTAAGTGAAAAATTGAGTTATTCGTTAAAATTCCCTCTAAATTTTTAAATTAAATATTATGTGTGTACGAATTTTTCGTCCAACTTACATATGTACTACAAGGCGCGTTCCAAAGTAAACATTACTTAAAAAAAAACAAGACAAATGTTTTTTTTCGGCAAAATTAATTTATTTTATTCAAAATAGTCTCTTTCTACTTCAATTGGATTCTGAGCAATTTTTGGGCGTCAGTAAATTTGTGCGGAACAAACCGTGCACACACCATTCGTAAGCCCAAATGTTCGGACATATGCGATAAATGGGTGTTTTGGAGATGTTCAATTCCATTTCCATGAATTTCAATGATGATTTCGGCTGATTTTTGATGAATTCACGCACAGTTTTGATGGAATTTCCGGTGATCATGGATTTTGATTGGCCCATATGTTGATCGTCATTTATGCCCTTACGACCACTTTGAAAACGTTGAAGCCACTGGTGGACTCTCTGCTACGGGATAGGCAATCATCGCCATAAACTTGTTTTATCAATTAAAACGTTTCGGTAAAAGTTTTACCAATTTTAAAACAAAATTAAATGTTGGCTCTTTGTTCGAGGCTCATTTTCGCACCGATAACACAAACATATTGACGCTGAAAATGCAATAACTTCTGTTTCAATAGATAAAATGTCATGAAATGGACATTCGATAACGCACCAGTCCACATATAGATGGCGCCACTAGGGGGCGCTAGATTCAAAAAGTCCTGTTTACTTTGGAACGCTCTTTGTATATTGTTTCAGAAATACGTACATATACATATGTATATGTACAAATAAACATACCTCAGCTTTGGTTGTGAACAGAGGAATTGAAAATTGTAGAATACATGATGTTGGTATGTATATATTGTGCTTATGTACATACGTCGTAATTTATACCACGTTCTGATTTTATGATATACATTCGGTGAACATAAAAGCTTGTCTTATATAATTTATAGAGTTGTAGACAAACGAAGCTGATAAAATTTTTGCGAGTATAAAGAACCATAATTTAAGGTTTGAATGCTCAAGGTCAGATTGGAATAATAATATTTGTGTACTTACATATGTATGTATGTGAATATTTGTATTGTATTATACATATATTATGTGTTTATATTAATTTAACTATATTCTTATTGCCCACAAAGTTTCAGTTCTACATACATCAATGTATGGTATACCTAACTATCTCCATGCTCAAGGGTTCATGCTGAAACATCGTGTTATACTGTTATACAGCTTTTGTTATCGTGAATAAGTTCAGTATATAATATTCCTTCGAAGTGCATAAAGCTTTTTCGCATGAAGCTTTCAAATTTCCGGTGAATATTATTATATTTAAACAAAGCTTTCCAACTATTTGGGCGAACATACAGTGCTATCGAAACGACGACAGGCTTCTAACGGATGTACAGGTATTGTTTGACTTTAGTTGGAGAAATCGGAATTTAACTTGAATCGAATAACTGGTATAAATCAGGTATGCTATCTAAATCAGTTAGAAATAGGTAGATGTTTGATGTTTCAAACATGTGTTGTATTCGCTGTGAAGTTGAAGTTGGAGTTGTCATGTGACTTTTTATATTCACTACTTATTACAAGGATACTAATAAGCTTGAGAAAAAAAATTTGGAAAAATATGTGCTCTATGGTTTTCCCGAAACCTTTATTATTTTCTAGAATTCGAAATTATTCAAGAAGCTGCCGCATACGTGTGAACATATCATACTCGAATTGGCATGCTCTTAAAAACCCACCTTTTTATTTTCATGAAAGTTACTGTGAAGGAGAATCTCAAGCTATTCTTAAGGGATCAATGTGAACTCCTATCTTGATGCCAAGGTATTTTCCAAGGGAACTCAAGACCACTTTATTTTTCTTTGCGTGCTAAATTCAGTAAGTTTTATATCATCCAAGAGGGAGAAGGTCTGTAGGGCAGTAAGTAACGATTTAAGAATAGTAGCGAAAACAACCATTTAACCGGGAGTTAAATCTACTGCTTGAGATTGTTATGACCAATAATATAATAAACTTCGAAACTTAGGGAATATCGACGGCCTAACTTTGTCAGAACTGTTGAACCTTCGTAGCTTTCCATGACTATAAACAGTTCATTAGGACAATCTACAGTGAAACTCATTTGGCAAACAGAAACGACACCTTTGGAAAACATTACCAATGCTATATTTATATTTTCATAGATATGAGAAGAACTTTCCAACGTATTTCGTATTATGACATACGTGATCGTAACGCTTCTATCGTAATCTGGCATGATGTGATACGTGAACAAGTATATAAATGTATCCGTTCGTTCGAATCGTCGTTCGAACGCAAACTACCAATCGTAATAGACAAATTTATGGAAATGTGAGCAAAACTTTTTTAAATTTTAAGTTTTTTATAATTTTTACAAATAAAGAGCATAAACAAGAAACCAATGAATGGAATATCTCATTAAAACAAAAAAAAATGTATTTACATATATGAACAAAATTTTTGTATTTTACTTGACAATAAAAATAAAATTATTTACAAGGTTAAGGACATATACATTTTGTAATTAAATTTATTTATTTGGTCTCTTAACGTTTGGTCGGTTGCGGTGCAGCGGTTCGCTACCCCGTTATCCATTTCTTGTGTGTGATAAGAATCACAATTTTGAGGGTCGTAACTTATTGTAAATTTTATGCAGACGTTACGAGTATGTAATGCCTCACAAACGTTAGCAAATCTTCCACTTACATATGTGCGGTGATACCTTCCTCTCTTGCCAAATCCTAAAATACTCCACCGTCTTTTTAAGATTCCAGTGCTTTGTTCAACGATACGTCTACAAAGAAAATTTTATTAATGAGGATTCATAATTTTTTTTTATACCTGTGTTATTGCTACGATCTCCTAGAGCTCAAATAAAAAACATTAATTTTGATATTTAATCAGCTTTTGTTAGTTTATGCTATGTTCGGACCGACATTGAAAACATGTTTTCGTGGGAAAAACTGGTTTTCGCACGAAAACTTGTGTTTTCGTCCATGTAAAATCTGTCAAACGAAAACACAGTTTTCGCTGAAAACTACTTGAAAACTTATATTCGACTCATTATAATCGGTGCCTGCTTTAGTTTAATCGATTTTTTTGGAAGACATATTTTGCCGGCTCTAAATTTTGACTTGATATTTGTTTACATTCCATATACAAATACAGCTGCTCACTGTTAAGTGGATTCTCTTGTTCTTGCAAAACCCTTGCACGGTGCGCCAATTGCAGAATTTTCTTCTTGGTGCAACGGCACAACAAACACACGCAAAAATTTATTTGCAATGACTGTAAAATATGTCAAACCAAAACCCAAGTTTATTTTCGTGCCGTCATATATCACTAGATTCTGCAATGAGTGCTCTCTTGGCCTTGCATATTTCGGTATAGGATTTTTGCATTTTGTGTCATTTTGCAAGAGCAAGAGAATCCCCGTATTGATAGTTGTCAGTGAAAACACATCGAAAACACACATTGTCGGTCCGAACGACTTACATTCCACAACATACAAATGTGTTTTCAAAATGTTTTCAATGTCGGTCCGAACATAGTATTATTGAAAATTTCGCAGCAGTTTTGACAGTTCCACATCTATTGTGACCTAAAAATACGATCCAAGGCAATGTGGAATTTAAAAACTATTGTGAATTAAAAATACATTACGATCCGTTTGCTATCTTATGTCATAATGCCAATGCATCCTGCTGATCCTATCATCTGGATTCTTGCCGAAACACCGCCTGAGATTTTGTTTCGCCTGTATTGTGCAAACTACTCAACCTATTTTGATCTTATTTGCATATCCTTGCCGTGAACATTGCCCCTACTCCTGAGATCTGTCCTTCGCTTTACCATTTTCGAAAAACACGGACTGCTACTCCCGCATCCAATGCACACTCTTTGATTAGGAACCATGAATGATGAGTGGGATATGTATTTCCATTAGGTGGTGTCGACTCGCCACAATCGCAAGAGCTTCAGCGAATCAGCTATATTTTTTACCTGATATGAAATTTTTAAAGTTTGAAAAGTGAACTTTCTGAATATGTGATGGTTTTTTTTGAGAAACGAAAATTAGTTGATGAAATTTTTGTTTGAATAAAAAGACGAAAATTCTAATGTTAAATGTATGGCAACCTAAAAAAATAGAGGAAGGCATTTAATTACTCAATACATGAGACAAAACATATCCAACATTTAGGTTATGATAAGTTCAATGACCGATCTTTAGTCGCTCTTGGACTACTATATTCAGTCCTCTGTGAAACTACATAATATAGTTACTGTAATCAGATCTTATAAGTCGACAAAGCGTTTTGAAGTCATATCTGAAAAAGCGTTTTATCTATACCAGCTCATGCTGATGTCTGTAAGTGTAAGCTCTCAAGGGTTTAAGCTTTGACCTCATAAAAGTGGGCCAGTCAAAAAAAAGTTTTTGAGATGTTTCTACTTTGTTTTCTACCATACAGCTTTTACAACTGACATCCTGCAAGATTGTAAGCCTTATCTCGTGGACACTGATAAGGCAATAACTAGTTGGAACACTAATAGCTAGGCTAGAGCTAGCTTTACTGAAGGTGAAAAGCTCACTATAGGGCCAAAAGGATCTTGCGACAGAGCAAGAACTAATGGTAGCACTGCGTTGATCAAGCTCAAGCTGGGTAAGCTATCCAGTAGTTGAACGCACAAAGAGAGCGAAGCACACACACAGCGCTTTTTCTTAACAACTCGTAAGCTTTGCAGTTATGTGCTTATCACAAAGCGACTCTATATCATTGATAGATAGGTTCATTTTAAATCTCTCTACTTTCCTTGTACATTTCTCTATGTCAATGAGAGTTCAATTACTTTCAATTGCCTAATGGTTCGCTTTGAAGATAACGACTCTAGTGTTCGATCATATCACTGTGGAGCTCTGCAGGTATCTTATGTTCTAGATAAACTACATTTTTAGTGAAGAATTTATGGAGATACATATACAAGTCCAGAAGTTTTGAAGAGGTGGCTGATATAAATCATCTAAACTTTAACATTCCCAACGATTGCCTTTAACTTTAAAGAATATTTCAAGTCAACAATAATCTCAATGCCAAACACCGAACAACCATCCTTATTTACTTTATTTATTATCTTTTATTAGTTGTTACTGGCGAAAGTAGGCAACTGAAATATCATGTGTAGAAGTGATAAACAATGCAAACAAAGCAAAATTTTGGCTCTACCACGACTAAGAGGATAAGATGTATGCCAGTATGTGTGTCTTTTCGTCAATTTGACAGGTATAAAGTGCAAGTAACGGTGGAAGGGGCCTTCGTTGCATACGATGAATGAGATCTGATATTGCGGATAAACTTTAGTGTTGCACACAAAAATGAATTTCTTCTTCTGTGTAGTCATAATTTGCATTTGTGTGCAACAGCCTTACGCCTGTGGGCACTCAACTGCACGGACATGCAATAACTCTGAGATATGTACATATATATATGTATGTATGTAAATATTAAATTTCAGTAAATATGTATGCGTTAACGTAATTGGATTTTTAGTAGGTCTTTGCCAAGTTTTTATATACACAAAATAGGTTTTCCTCAAAATCAACAAATAAGGAAAAAATCTGGCACAAGCGATGGATCAATGATGTTATGTATGGCTATGGATTTACATACGTACGAATTCAGAAATAAGCAAAATTTGCAACAAGTGGACGAAGTGGGAAGATATGAGTGTGAGCTCCGCGGATGTAATAGATCTTTCCAATAAAACCGAAATTAAAGCAGCGTGTCCACGCTGAAAGTTCGTCAACAGACTTGAGATTCCTTTATTTTGAAAAGGTTGAATTCGCCAAGGTTATACCTAAACAAAACTTGATCTTCGCAGTATTAATGTATGTTTATGTATATATGTTTTTATTAGATAAAAGTATTTGAAGAATAATCTTTCCTACACTTTGATTTTTAAATACTTACTCGAGATATCAGCGGTATATTAACTGAGTTAGAGACATTTTTTTACTCTTTTCGTAAAGCCATACAATCAAAGTGAGAATCGTAATTAGTACACTTTATTTATTATGTACTTTTGAATAAATTCCAATAGTCCATCCGGTGCTGTAGAAGTGTTCATCTCTGTATGTAAATTTTAATGGATTCGACACATTGAAAGAGTCTTGCCATATTTCCTACTAAGCATAAGATTACCCTTTGTCTTCTAAACCTTGAAAACATATTCGACAACTGTCTAAGGGGACTTTAAGTCTAGCCAATCTCGACCATCTACAACTTGATTGGAGATTTCAGTATATTCTTGTGGTACAAGGTAAGAAGCAATTGATATTTAGGATAGTTGCGGTCCAAGTTATGTCACCTGCTTCAGCTTTCATATAGTTATAGAACTTATCAGATCCAATAGATGCTCGGATGTCACTTTAGAGGACACAACAGGCATAAATTGGCTATATCCTTACTACCTGCAGCTTAATTTAGCGTATTTATCTCGCTCCATTTACTATGTTACCACAGGAGTTATTTTAATTGAAAGACCGCAGCTGATTGAAGATTAAGGCCACAATATAATATTAAACATTATGCAGTTGAAGCACATACATACATATGTACCACAAAACAATGTCTGAAGCAGCAACTTGCTCTGAAAGTGGACATCCTCTAAAAACATTTTTATATATTTTGATCGATCAGTTTGTATGGCATATGAGTATACGAAAGTACGATTTGAATGTCATATTCGGACATTGTGATATTGCCATGGATACTAATGTCTAATTTTGGAAAATTAGTATCACCAGAAATTTAGAAATTTTCTATACAAGGACTTGATTTGGATCAGTCAGTTCGTATGTCAACTTAAACAACAACTTAACAACTGAAAAACTGAAAGACTACTTCGCGGTAATACCGACTGACGGGCATGACTACATTGACGTAGTTACACTGATAATTTATAAATATTTATATATATGTACAAACATAACCATATATCATAACCCTATATCTGTTTCATTTAGTTTTAAGTGATACATACAGCCGTTAGGTGAACAAAACTGTTATACTATATAGCAACATGTTGCAGGAGCATAAAAATCAGAGGCTTTCCTTACTATCAAATTTGAGAATACATTGAAAAACCTGATTTCTCAATACGTACATATTGTTAGTAACTAATTTTAAGCCTACAATAAGTAGAGACAATGAAATTGTACGCTCGACGCCACCAACTGTTATGACTACAATTATCTTTATATTTTAAATGCAAATGTTGAATTCCATAGAGTAACAAAAACAACGTTGATAGACCATGAAATACACGCATCCTTGCTACGCGTCCTTCACGTCATTAATTTTGTATAATGTTTACATATTAAATATTGTATATATGAATATGTATTTTATTAGCTAACCTTCCATTCATGTGTGTAATCAATTGTATTTACTACCGCTTTGTTCTTCATATTAGAAACTGAAATCATTGATAACGCTTTTTCGCTCATTGCTCTCTTCTCTCTATAAAGCGGTAAAGAAATGTACAGCATTTCCCTAGTGGTTGTAATAACTGTAAAACCTTACATTGTCGGCAAATGCGTTGTGTTGTTGTTTCGAGCGTATGAGAGTATGACATTTGTGAGAGTGCGAAAGCATATTCGGTACCTGTTGGGAACAGTTGTGTACTCACAACAACTTCGGATTTTCTAATAAATGGTTTCCACCACGTGCTGTTGAATGCTTTGAGAGTAAGAATCACTGAGTCATTTAAAGTCCATACATTAACGGTTCTCTGTCGGGTTCAAACGAGAATGTAACCGAAATTTTGATTTAAATGTTAAAGCCGAGATGTTGATAGACATATTATCATCATGAAGTAATAAGTATTTACTTAAAAGGTTTAAGAAAAATGTATACTACGAGGTGTGTTCAAAAAGTATCGCAAATTTTGTGTTTTTTCAAAAATTAATTATTTATTCATGAATATCTATTTTGTCCCCTTCGAAGTAATCCCCATGAGATATTATACACTTGTGCCAACGGTTTTTCCAATCTTCGAAGCACTTCAAAAAATAATTTTTTTATCTTCTTCAGCTCCTCCTTCGATGCCGTCTTTATCTCGTCAAGAGAAGCGGAACGTCGTCCTTTCATCGGCCTCTTCAGTTTAGGGAACAAGAAAAAGTCACAGGGGGCCAGATCTGGGGAATATGTGTGTGGGCAGGGGCGTTATCGTGGTGCAAAAGCCAATTTTTGTTCTTCCACAAATCCGGGCGTTTCTGTCAGATTGCTTCGCGCAAATTGTGCATAACTTGCAGGTAATATTCCTGTGGCAAGAACTCATGATGCACCACGCCCCTGCAATCGAAGAAAACTGTCAGTTACGATTCGCGATACTTTTTGAACACACCTCGTCTACCTTACTTAGGGATACATATAGTTACATACAAACATATGTATATAAATTTCAGCACGAAGACCCGAACTCAAAGCTCTTGACTTTATTATAAATATTTTCGTGGGCTCGTTATTTTGCACAGTAAAATTACCTACTAGTTTTGACCAAAGTTTGTCTACTGAGACCAGTCAGCTTAGATTAATTTCTAGTTATTGTCTATCAAATTACATCATAATTGATTGTGTGGTCAAAATTGAGCTAAGATTAGATATGATCTCCGAGACATCATTTCCTTACTACTGCAACCCTTACTACTATGTTGACTTTTGAGAGTTAATGTCCGGCTTATATACCAGTTTGTCTCTAGAAAGACTCATCGGTTCATCGGACGAATTAATTATTACACTGTGAATGCTGAAGAAATAGAGCTTGAAAAGTATTGCATACTATAACTAAATATATTCGGGCAGTTTAGCAAGACATGCTATATTTTTATGTTTGCTATTCTATTTTTCAATATACCAAATATGCGTTAAAAAGTTTCAGTATATTTTGATCATTTCAAGCGATAACAACAATAAATTCTTTACCTGAACGAACGCGCTGAAGTATATGCACGACTAAAATTTCGTGATTATGGCTAGAAAAGCGAAGAAGGTAACAAGTTTGAAAATGAGGAACTAGAATCATGTATCGATAAATATTATTATCAAATACAGCAACAGCTATTTGGAAGTCACACACAGTGGCCACTTTAATAGTTTAAAAGCAACAGATATATTCAAAATAAAGGAAATTGTGTACCTTATGAATTAAACCGAAGATACGTTGAATAACGATTTTGCATGTCAGAAATGGCGCTTGAACACTACAAAACAACGATCTCTGCATCAGATTATGACTGGAGATGAAAAATGGATAGATTGCGATAACCTTAAATACAGAAATCTAGCCAAATTAATAGGAAAGCCAAATATTTATAATGGCAAGGTAATGCAACGACGTGCTGAATTATTAGGTTCCAAGGCCAAGTGAAACCATTAATGGGAAACGCTACCGACAGCAACTCATCAAATTGAAGCGAGCGATTGCCGAAACAACATCGGTCACATTAGAACAGAGTGTCAAAACTTGGCTTTTCCTCCATTCGGACGACATGACCTAACCATCGCAGCCGCTCCCTCTTAATTCGTTGAACCATGTCAATGTCGTCGTATATCTCGTTCATTGCCAATGTGTAAAGGACCATACATCTTCCAAAAAACCTTTCTCTCGAAAATTCGTAACGCCGGCTCATGAGATATTGCTATCGTTCATGCTTCTGCACTATATAGCGGGACGGGGATGATGAGCGACCTGTAGAGTTTGGTCTTTCTTCGTCGAGAGAGGACTTCTCAACTGCTTATTCAATCCGAAGTAGTACTTGCTGGCAAGACTTATTCTAATTTATAATTCGAGGATGACGTTGTTGCTGGGTTATTGCTGGTTCCACGACACACGAAATTATCCATGACTTCGAAACTATGACTGTCAACAGTGACATAGGAGCCAAGTTGCTAGTGCGACGACTACTTGCTTGATGACAGTAGATACGAGTATTAGCAGAACTAACGGCGCAGTTGTTGAGGCCAATGATATCAATATCATCGGCTTACACCAGCAGCTCCTTTTCGTTCTGTCGAAAGCGGCTTTGAAATCGACGAGTGTGTGTCGATCCTTTTTTCACGGGTCTTTTCCAAGATTTTCCGCAAATTGAATATTTGGTCAGTTGTTGATTTTTTAAACCTAAAGCAACACTGATAAGATCCAAACAGTTTGTTGACGACAGGTTTTAATCTTTCCACACTATGCTCGAAAAAGCCTTATATGCGATGTTGAGTAGGCTTATCCCACGGTAGTTTGCGCAGATTGTGGGGTCTCCCTTTTTGTGGATTGGACAGAGCACACTTAAATCCCAATCATTGGGCATGCTTTCGTCCGACCATATTTTAAAAAGAAGCTGATGCAGGCTCGTTATCAGTTCTTCGCCGCCGGGTTTATTACTCTTCAGACGGGTAATTGCTATTCGAACTTCTTCATGGTCGGGCAAAGGAACGTCTGCTTCATCGTCATCGATTGGGGAATCGGGTTCGCCATTTCCAGATTTTACACTTTCGCTCCATAATTTCTGTATGCTCTGGACATCAGTTACTACATTACTTCTTCTACAAGAGTATGCGCCGGACTTGAAACATTCTGTTACTCGCCGAATATTTTCGAAGAATTTTCAAACATTAGCTCTTCCGAGCAGCTTGTCAATTTGACCAATACTATTGTATATGTTATTGTTTACTAACTTCTAAATATAAAAAACACACGAATATACAAGGTGCGTTCCAAAGTAAAGTATCTATATATATAAAGCGAATATTTGCGGCAAAGATCGAACCTTATCTAGGAAGAAAGTTCGTTTCTTTAGTTATCTCGTTAGATACCTTCGCGGTCAACATTTAACCATCTCCTCCCTGTTTTTTCAAATACTTGTGACTTCTTCAACAATATTACACGACTTTATTAAATTTATCGATAAGTAGGATCTAAAACTTTGGTTTGATGTTCTAGAAAAGCCCTCTGGATATAATTTTTCTTCCAGCAAAAATTAAGGTTTTATAGTTATAGTCTCGATTAATGGAACTCTTGATATTCATTGCCCGAATTCCCTAGCATAAGCTTTAAATTTTCCTTTGCTAATTTTTGTAAAAAGCCAACTAAAGATCAAGGTTTTGAAAATATTTTTGTTTTTCTTTGAAGTCAAAGTTCTATTCGGAATTACTAGAACTCATTTCTTAATTCTAAATACTCTAACAGTATCTTCGAATTATCCTTAGGAGAACCAATTGCTCATTATTATGCCATATGCATCAAACCGGGCACATTTAAGTGACTTACGTTGTATTCTATTTGTTGTTGGTGAAACAAATCTGTTGTTTTCTATGAAATGTGTTTGAGTTCTAGTACCATCGAGCGCAGGCGTATTTGGTTAGCAGCTCCTTTGAAATATGGCTTTTAAACTTTTGTTTATACGAGTCGATGTGCAGCACAAAGCTTCAAAGAACACAAAAAGAATGCAAGAAACTATTCCAAAAGTACATCAGTGTTAAAACACAAATGACTGCAATGACGAGCAATCATGGCCGCACAGTAAGATTTGATGTGTTGTGCGTGTGTGACAATGAATGTCCTGTGAACGAGTTGAAACTATTGAAACAATTTTATTTACTCGTCCTTACAAGTATTTGCTGAGTTGAATATGCAAACAAGTTGAGACAAGGATCAGCAAACATTATGCATGATACATTATGGTGGTTCTAATTTTATGAGAGTTTTAGATAAAATGAGTTGGTAGATGTACAAAAATACCTCATTTTTTCGCCCTGTCTCATCTGACTGAAGGCTGAGCATTCTCAAGGCTAACGTTCCAGCGGCTCATTATTCTCCCCATATGCTGTGCATTCCATCGAATCCTCTTTATCATTTTTTTCAGGTGGAATCATAACAGTAGATACCCGCTGATGTCAAGTTTTTACTTTGTCCACTATCAAAAATATCCCAAAGCAACTTTGTGGTATGTCCTCTGCTGCTAGTGTTCCAAAGCCTGAGGAGTTCCTCAAGAGCCCACTACTTAAAACCACCCTTAAATGAGCTGGATAATATGGAGCAGCTTAGGGTAATTGTGCAGTTCACCAGAAGGGTTATGGACTTGCTAGCAACGATTTCAGCCTGAAAGACCGAGTTATGGTCATTTGGTTTCAAATTATCTTCTTGTAGATCTAATTTTCTTCGTCGCATTCCCAATTTATCCCAAGTTTCTTAACAAAGCCGAGTGTGATACCATGTCCATGGTAACGCCGAGTTTGGCTCCAGTGGCTTAAACTCGTGAGCCGACTGGCCGTAAGTATTGTATAATACCTGACTTGAATATTTATTATCCAGATATCGAAAATGACGTACAGAGATTTGGTTAATGGGTTTTAATTTCGCGTGTGCTCCCTAGCAAGCAGATCCGTTGCACCTGTTCTAGGGGTTTAATGTGGCAATTTTTCGATAGTGACATCCACCACTTATCAGCACAATATGTTAGTGTTAGTATTAACCTATAAGCATTAGATGTATGTACGTATATGTCTTGTACCGAAGGAAAGGAGATCCTAAGTCATATTAGATCATATTTCAAAGATTTGCATCGACATATGTATGAATGTAATATTTGTTATCCTTTTGGAGTTCACTGAGTACGATGCTTGAATAGAGGTCGGTACATTTGGCCCGACTTGAAGTTGTGGAGTTTGCGTTCACTCAATCTGGTCCTTGTATGGAAAACTCTTTTATTTGACAATATATCGTCACGACAGTTTAGCATAGTTTATTACCTAAGGTAACGTTAAATATTTTTTTGATGGGACAACCATAGCACAGACCTTAGGAAGTGAACGTTGGCTAGGTCATGTCGCTCGAATGGACGAAAACAATCCAGCTCTGAAAGTAGTCGACGAAGTACCCGTCGGGGGAAGCAGAGGAACTGGAAGACCTCCAATCCGTTGAAAAGACCAGGTGGAGAACAACCTGGTTTCGCTTGAAATCTACAACTGGCGCCACGTAGCGAAGAGAAGAAAAGACTGCCGCGCTGTTGTTAACTCGGCTATAATAGCGTAAGCGGTGTCTACGCCAGTAAGTAAGAAGAATATAGAATCTGTGTGATCTCTTGCAGTTCAAACTTTAGATAAGTTTTTGTTCAAGCCTATCTTTAACCTTCAACTGGTGACATGATTTTTGTGTAACTTAACTGGTGACGAGCGGCCTAAGAGGCCGCTGCTTTACATGGTCTATAGCATCGAAACTATATACGATAGCTTACTGCAGTCTTTCAATCCATTAAATGAATATATAAAATGATAAAATAAAACTACTCAATTGGCTCTAAACGTGATTTTTAATTATTAACTTTCTAATACAATCTATGTAAAAACTAAAATCAGGGGGTGAAAAGATGTTTCACTGACTCCGCTCGGCCTGTGATACCGCTTGTCACCAGTTAAAGGTTAAAAAGCAAACATATGTAAAAGATTTGCCAACCACTAATTCTCGCTTTTATTTGCTAGTCGCAATTTTCAAACTTAAGTGTCACCCTAATATTGTTTGCTACTTTGAAAGCTTCTTGTCTTGCGTTTGTAATAAAACTTTCTTTGACAAAGGCAGCATATTTGTGCTGCCATACCGAAGAATGTCACAATAATACCGTTATAATAAAAAATATTATTTTGGTTTTAAACTATTTGCTATTTATATTATATATCTTAGACGCATATTTTAATTTTATTATGAGTATGGCTTAATTGTTAATGATTATGTTGTAGTTAGTGCAGCTGGAGGTTTAATCGGCTTTCGGTTAAGTTCATAATGTAAGTATACTACACAAGCGTTAATATTTGTACTATATATAAGTCTCTTAGTATATATCTAAGCGTAGTGGTACATAGCTAAGTGCCCTTAAACAATTACATGTAGTATATACAGCAACCAAACACACTCAAATGAAGCATAATCCCATTTAATGAATGACATTGACTGCAGCCGCCTTCAATGGCCACCGTGGTCAACCGAGCTATACATCTCAAGACGCAGGATAATGGAGCCAACGAATTGTAATACACGAAAACACGCGAAAGTAGAATATAAGCATAATCATAAGCACAAATCGTTGTATACATATTTACATACGTATGTCTATAGTTGGTAATATATACGCACTTACATATATCGGTGTAGACTACAGAGTTGTACCGTTCCGTTCACGCCAATAAATATTCCGACAAACAAAGACATACCAGCATTCAGCACGCTGCCGCCCAGAAGCTTAGCAGCGCATAAACTAACGAAATTTCGCCAATTTAGAGAGCATTAGCGACCGCAAAGCGCATACAATCACAAAATTCCGCTCGTGTCTCGTTGGCGAAGCCGCACAAATAGCCACACAGCGTTGGCGTGCGGCATTTCAGACAGTCGTGTTGGCTGGCAGTGCCGATAGCCTGCCACTGACACTGGATAACAATTTTGATAAATCTGTGGTAATTAGTTTCAATCTAGTTATAAATCGGCATAACCTCAGCTGTGGCACAGATTCACTTTGCCAGCCGGCGCGTGTGTGGGCGGCTAACTGTAAATATATGTGTATGTTTGTGTAGCAAAAATTTGCTTGTGATAATAAATATTTTCTAAACAGCGCAGTGGTGGCGACCGATTAAAATTGGATTAGATCAGGAAACAAAGTATTTCGGTGGGAGCCCAAAAACCAAGCAATAGGTATGTATGCGTAATTGTGAAAAAAAGACGTTAACTTCGGCTGTACCGATGGTATAACACAGGTGCATTTCTTATAGCTTAAAAAGACATAAAGGGATCTTTAGCTTTATTTGATTCGGCCAATTTTTAATGGAACATCTAGCCATAGTCCTATCATTTTGCTCAGAAATCATGGGGTTGTTTTGGGAAATAAAATTAGCATATAACTGGTTTGTTAAAAATATGGGGACAATGTTCACCAGTAGATCTGTTAGGAGATTGTTAAATATCCATACTATATTCTTACTCATTATAAATATGAATATATGATCATAACCGCGAGTTATTAGTGATTCCATTTGTGCTATTCGGCCTCTAATGTAAAATCGGTTTAGTACCATTGTTCGAATATTTTAAGAAATTTTCCGGATATATGTAAAGGGCGATCTATTTCGAGGTTCCGTACACGTTCAAAGAAAAAATACAGAAATTTCTAACTTAATGGGGTATATTTATTATCATTCGAAAGAACATTCTTTCGCATTTATTTTTGTAGATTATCCTTTAAAATGTTAACCACGGCTATGTCTCAGATAGTCCATCCATTGGGTCCAATTTTCGATGACTCTTTCGAGCATTTCGACTGGTAACTGGCGAATGACACAAGTTATGTTTTGCTTCCAGGCCTGTATCTGGGCAGTATTGTCTGTATAGACTTAAGACTTTACATATCCTTAGAAGAGAAAAATAACGTTGTGGTACCACACGATCTGTGTAGCCAATCGACCGGCCCAAAACGTGAAATTATCTGCTCAGCGAAGTGTTCTCGTAATAAATCCATTGATTGATGCGATATGTGGGAAGTGGCGCCATCTTGTCAAAACCAAATTTTGCCGAAATCACGAGGTTCAATTTCAGGTAGTCGGTTGTAATGGCGCGATAACGGTCGCCATTGACGGTTATGTTCACACCTGCATCATTTTTGAAAAAATGTGGACGGATGATTTCACCGGCCCACAAAACCACACCAAACTTTGTTCTTTTCTGAATGAAATGACAGCTTTTGAATCTTTTCAGCTTACTCTTCGTCCCAAAGGCGGAAGCTTTGCTTGTTTACATACCCTTTGAGGCAGAAATGGGCCTCATCGCTGAACAAAAAACTCTAAAACGTTGGAACTTTTCAAGAGCTCATAGAGTGAAGCGATGTCGCTTAGGAACGTGGAGCGGCTTCAGTTTTTGCACAAGCTGTATTTTGTACGTTTTCAATTTAAGATATCGACGTAAAAAGCGACAAGTCGTTCCATACGTCAGTTTGAGTTGCCACGAACGGCGGCGAGTCGACTCTCCACGGATTTCGAGTTTCAGCTTCGGCTGCTATATTTTCTTCACTGCGTGTTGGACGTAATCTATTCGGTCCTTATTCAATAATTAATGCTGGTACTCAAGATGGGTGATGGTGTTACGAATAGCATGCTCAGTAGGTCGGTTTTGCGGGTGAGAACTGATCAGGATCAAATAAATACTTTTATAAAATAAACTGTCTTGAAGTAAACATGAACTCACCCACATACATACCATACATTGTTTATTGTATATGCATCTGCATTTCTTTAGCTTCCGAGAGACCTGCGCATTCGTCATTGATGAATCTAGTGCTGACTAGAACTATGTGCTATTTAAATTCTAATGAGTTTTGTTACCAATAAGGGAATTAGATAACTTCGCTCATTGAAACAGACCTTACAGAAACTTCAAATCTTGCTGTCGTGAACTTCTTTGACTAGGTCCTTACTATTGTAACTTGTTGGATGAATTTAATACTTCGATCTTCTTTGAACTTGAAGTCAAATAGAATCGCTATCATGCTCGTTGCCATGTGTTGATGACGGTTACGTTAGATATTCGGAGAAACTCATATTCTAACCTTGCCACTGAAATACATTTGAAGGTTCGCAATATTCGAAATTACTTACTGAAACAATTACTTCATTTGCTGCATTGGACGCAATGTTAGACTTATACTCTTATCGAGAATTCCTGTAGTCCATCATAAGTATCATTCCAATGTCTGTCACCAGCACCGCGTAGACTTCTGTGACACAAATTTATTAGCACGATTTCAACTTCCTTACAACTGCTAAGTGGCGATGAAAAAGGAATGGTGCGAGAGATGAAAGCCTCTGGCTATATGCAAAGACTAACGGCTACCATTTGCAAGCCACTGAAATCAAATCGTTAATTTTTCTGCCATAAAAATGCAACTTCAATGAAGTATGCGAACGCCATTCGCCCAATCTAACTCTAGCTAAACTTAAGTTTATTTACGGATTTCGGCTCAAAAAAGATCTGGTAACATTCAGGCTTGCATGTGCATGTAGTTGATGGCGGTCGTATTTCGATACACATAAATTTCGTGAAGTGGTACTGCGTTGGACTTACGTTCTTTCGCGTCTTTCAAATTTATTGGATGCGGTTTTCTGTGATTGCTTGAGCCCTGCTGACTTCCAAGGCAATGGGAACTGAACATTGATAAAGAGCAGATATTGTGGAAATATGGGAAAAAACTGACGAGATCTCCAAGCTTACATATTGTAACTTCTTACTTACTTTTCAGATTTAAGTAATTTTGAAAATTGTAAAGAGTAAGCGTCGGTATAGATTTTTTTTAGACATAAATTTTAAGTAATTGCCAGAGTTTCATTTATTTTGAAGACGGTGAGATAAGAAAGCGAACCCATTGACAAACATCTTTTGAAGCGTTTCTATCAGTATTTTTCGGAGTTTAATTCAAAATAAAGTCTGCTTTATTTGCCTAACATTGCCCTGTTCGTACAAGTGTCCATATAACTAAATGATAACAAAATAAAAACTCACATTTCTTCCAGGTCAAGATAATATATTTACTATGCCTTCATCGGTACATATATATACTATATATCACTATTATAACCAATATGAATGAAGGTAAGATCAAGGAATGGATAATATCGATTTTAAACTTTCATATCACACAAAATATATAGGGAAAGACTTTTTCCGATATTGACGGCGTATTCAACAATGTGCCGCTTTCGACCGCATTAGTGTTCTGAAAAGGTTTGGAGTTCATTCGAGAGACCTTTAGATTCTAACTCTGTATCTTGATGGTAAATAACCTATTAAAATAACTGGGAGGACGAACCTGTCAGGTGATAGGCTAAGCAGATGAAAGAAAATTCCTAGTTACCCTTAACGACTTAACCGAAGCTGAGCAGAAAGAAGCAGCTTAGCTGTCAATCCATATAATGCTATTATTTATTTTATATTTACCAAGCGGAATCCCGGCTGTAATTCTTTCCTCACTAGGAGACTCACGACCAAACATTATCAGAAATGTTAAGTACTTGAACCTCATCCTCAGTAAGCACCTACTATGAAAGCTTAACCTTGCATTACTAACCTCAAATCATGTCGCATGGTTACTAATCATGGGTCTTATCGACCCTCATTTGTATTATCTATTAAAATCGTTTAAACTTATAAATTGCTAAAACGTATACGTCTTTTAGTATATTGTAGTATTTTATTGTTAAATTTATAAAATGATGTGTAAAAAATTAATTTATATACTTAAATTGAAATTAAGTTTGTATTCATTACAACATAGCTAATACAGAAAAAAAAAGTTATCCAGCCAGATTCCGCATAAAATGATAAGTTTTAAAGATATTGACTTCAAATAAAGTGCATTTGAAACCTGAAATATAAAAGTAAAATGTTAAAAAGAAAAATTGGAATGACTAATGCAAAATTTGTTCAATTATGTAATCTAATCGACCCAGGCTGTTTTTTAAAACAATTTTTTATGCATAATATTTTACATGTTTCTTATTCTTATTGTTTATAAACGTTTAAATATGTACAAGATAGATTACATATATATCTTGCGTTAAAAAATATTCTTTATTTTTTGTCAATTTAAAAAGTTTGCGTGTCTGGGTCGATTCGACCGTAAGGTTAGTAATGGAGGGTTAATGTTGAAAAGAGTGAGGAAGGATTGATTGCCTTATACTGTTGTAAAGGAGCTACTGAATAGGTCCTCTAACCTTACGGATCCGATGTCAAGCCAATATTTTTCTAAGGTATATTTGTTTTGTGGAGGACGTTCGCTAGCCGGCTAGAATATATTCAAGCGGCTCTTATTGATATCAGTGATTTATTAGCAGCCCGACTTTGGGAAATAATCTCATAGGGGGTGTGTATTCCGAAATCCTCAGTCGCTTCCGTTAGTCAGCTACCAGGACTTTTCAGTAACGAAAGCTCTCTGGCTCAAAGATGAACGTAAAAGATGAATTGACTGTTAGCCCTTAGTAGGGTTCACATTGCTGTTCTAACTGGACACTGTGCCATAGGTAACAGGTGGTGAAGCTACAGATTTTAAAAGACGCAATTTATCAAAAGTGCAATGAAGGAGATGAGTTTGAAGCATCTATACACTTTCTCCATTGTCCAACATTTGCGGACTAAAGATGAAGCATTTCGGTTGTCACACTTCTATGAATTGGTTAAACTTGATATTAGCTCCCTAAATAAATATTGTTGTAGGCT
Source organism: Bactrocera dorsalis (assembly GCF_023373825.1). Classification (NCBI taxonomy): domain Eukaryota; kingdom Metazoa; phylum Arthropoda; class Insecta; order Diptera; family Tephritidae; genus Bactrocera; species Bactrocera dorsalis. The sequence goes on along the minus strand of NC_064303.1, from coordinate 25,652,766 downwards.
ATAGGAACTTTGTCGATATACCAGTTAACTTTTGTTTATATGTGTTACATCCGACCGAAACCTTACTGTAATCTTATCAGCTGAGTTGTTCTTTTATTGTTGTAGTAAGGACTATTAAAACATGTTAAGTAAATTAAGTTCTAAATATGCACAAAAGAAATAACTGTAAGCTCCCTTTTCATAAAGTACATATATTGCAATGTGTTAAGCTAATTACATTCTAAATAGAAAAAACCGACAAACAAGTCTAATGGTGAAAAAATGTAGAGGCTACTTCCAGTAATGGTATAAAAAACATAGAAAGGCGCCGAAAACTGCGGAAATAATTACATAATTCATTATAATACGGAAATGGCAGATGCTGAGCAAATTTCTCATTTCATAGTTACAAGCTTGCAAACAACTTTTTCGTGTCGCATCAACAACAATTTTCTAAATGCCCCTTCCGTACGTAACCACGAGCATACAAAGGGCTTCAAAAAATTGTGCCAACGCACTACTTAAACGCAAGTTTACTTAAGTAAGTACATTTTCAAAAAGTATATACATAGAGAAACGTTTCAGTGAGTTATGTAATGAGGCGAATAAGTTGCGCCTACGCTAAGTGGCTGCGAACTGCTCCCTCAGTTGAACGAATATACTCGTACATTTGTATTACTTATAACGGGTGATTTTTTTGAGGTTAGGATTTTCATGCATTAGTATTTGACAGATCACGTGGGATTTCAGACATGGTGTCAAAGAGAAAGATGCTCAGTATGCTTTGACATTTCATCATGAATAGACTTACTAACGAGCAACGCTTGCAAATCATTGAATTTTATTACCAAAATCAGTGTTCGGTTCGAAATGTGTTTATCGACAAATTTTGTTCAGCGATGAGGCTCATTTCTGGTTGAATGGCTACGTAAATAAGCAAAATTGCCGCATTTGGGGTGAAGAGCAACCAGAAGCCGTTCAAGAACTGCCCATGCATCCCGAAAAATGCACTGTTTGGTGTGGTTTGTACGCTGGTGGAATCATTGGACCGTATTTTTTCAAAGATGCTGTTGGACGCAACGTTACGGTGAATGGCGATCGCTATCGTTCGATGCTAACAAACTTTTTGTTGCCAAAAATGGAAGAACTGAACTTGGTTGACATGTGGTTTCAACAAGATGGCGCTACATGCTACACAGCTCGCGATTCTATGGCCATTTTGAGGGAAAACTTCGGACAACAATTCATCTCAAGAAATGGACCCGTAAGTTGGCCACCAAGATCATGCGATTTAACGCCTTTAGACTATTTTTTGTGGGGCTACGTCAAGTCTAAAGTCTACAGAAATAAGCCAGCAACTATTCCAGCTTTGGAAGACAACATTTCCGAAGAAATTCGGGCTATTCCGGCCGAAATGCTCGAAAAAGTTGCCCAAAATTGGACTTTCCGAATGGACCACCTAAGACGCAGCCGCGGTCAACATTTAAATGAAATTATCTTCAAAAAGTAAATGTCATGAACCAATCTAACGTTTCAAATAAAGAACCGATGAGATTTTGCAAATTTTATGCGTTTTTTTTTTTTTAAAAGTTATCAAGCTCTTAAAAAATCACCCTTTATGTTAGTACTTACTGTAAACGGGGAAAAGTGATTATTAACACAAATTTTTCGTTTCACATTTTTTATGCTCACGACTAGTGTGAATTTTTGAAAAAAAAAAATTTTTTTTGCGTATTTTGTTATACCTTAAAGAATACTAAAATTTTATGTTTATCTTTAAAAGCGTATTTCTCGAAACAGCATTTGCAGCAGTGATTCTTCAAAAACAAATGATCCGACTTCAATCGTATTTGGTCTGCATTATTTTTATATAATTCTTCAAAGAGTTACCAGTTTTTTGATCTGCTTAAAAAAGTATTCTGTGTTTAAAAATTTTTAATCACCAAAAAGTATATTTTCATGTTAATAGAATAACTTCAAGATTTTTATTCCTACTCGGTCTTATATGATCAAGACCTAAAGCAGATTTCACAGAGTTCAGAATAATAAATACGAAGGCGGCCCCAAATGTACTTAGCATAACCGCCTGATGGTGCCACAATTTCAACTGATAGTTACTGACAAATATCAGTTGAATCAGAATCCTCCTTTTGCTTTGACCACATGTGAGAGCAGGTGTGCCCTCGAATTTTCGAACAGTGAAAATGAGCAAAATTGGTCTCACTTAAATGTTTATACAATTACGAAAGTTTGGTTTTATATGTGGGGATTTGGCAACATTAGTTGTAAAATATTGCAACTCAAAACTTTATCGTAAAGTTTGACATGTTTGATGTCAAAAATATTCGGAACGTTTTGACATACGAGTGGTATTTGTGTTATTTACAGTAACCTAAAATATTCTTCTCGACCAAAACATTTAATGAAATTCCTAATATTTTCGCGCGATTAGTATTTATAACTTTCGACTTGGATTAACTCGTCAAGAGTGCATTGTTAAAGGTATAGTTATTTTAGGGGTGTTGTAGATAATTTTAGTCATTGTTTCGGAAGCTATTGATGTTACAAACTTATATTGCACGATCATAAAAACAATATTGCATAAACATTTGACTTTCGAAAAAAATTCTTCACGTTAGATTCCATACAATTTGTCCATCGCTCAAACAATGCTAGTGTCGATTGGTCGATAGAAATTAAAAAAAAAAAAACGATGACAGTGTCTGAAAACACGCCTATGACAACGTGACAGATGATGAATTGTGAGTTTTTACGTATGTGACAGCATAAGACAGCAGTCGACGGTAAAGGTGCTACCAGATGAGCCGATAAAGTTGTTCAAGCACGAAACACTTCCCAGCAATAGATATGGGACGACGCAGAACAGCAAATTTTTAGTGGTATACAACCATTTGTTTGCTCTCACACATCCACTGAAATAACTTCATGGTTGAGCACTTAAAATATTGATATGATGAGTAATCCACCGTAAGGCCTTTACTTAACACCGAATGACTTCTTTTTATTCCCGCGCATGGTAGAGATACCTCAGTCTGAGTAACAAAAGTTCTTGGACAATTACAGAGTTTGTCCAGAAAGTAATAGGACTGAGTCGATTTAAAATAATTTATTGAACCAATCATTACAATTATTTAAAAACTTTCAATACAGACTCCTTCTGCGTCGATGCAGCGCTGTCAGCGGGATTTCCAAACATTGAAGGTGTAACGTAAGGTATTCTCCAGAATAGCCTTAAGGGCCGAGGTGCATGCTGCTTGGATCGATCCCCTTTCATAGGCATTTCCAGCAAGGAAACAAAAAAGTCCGGGGCCACATCTGGGTTGAAGGGCGCCTGCGGAAGCTTTGGAATTCCGACCTTGATTAAGTAGAGCTGTTCACAAGAAAGGCGGTGTGACCCGAAGCGTTGTCGTGGTGCATCTTCCAATCGGCTGCGTTGTCTTGTTGGAACCGATTGACTCTTCGTTTGATTCTACTGAGGACTTCCACGTAATACTTGGCATTGACGGTTTGTCAGGATGAACAAATTCATTGTGAACAATGCCTCTGATGTCAAAAAAAACAATGAGCATCGTTTTCACTTTGGATTTGTCAATTCATAAGTGACCCCTTCCCGGCCCTCCAAAAAGGCCTGGTGCGACCGAAACATACCACTTTTTTGCTAAAGTAACATCTGTCCGGAGTTTGTTCTGACTCTCCAGGTGCTCAGAGACAACTGACCAACCGTTCGTTCGTTAGCTAGGAACGCCCTGTGTCAAATCCAGTCGATGCGCGCACACTACGTAGTACAGTCGCGGTGGAAAAAAATCAGTCCTATTACTTTCCGGACAAACCCTGTATTTCAAACTCATGCGAAATTGAGAATATTTTGAACCATTCCAGCAATTTCAGCAATTTTATCACAATTTTCGACGACAGGCCTTCCGGAGCGTGGCGCATCTTCGACCACCTCTACACCAGAACGAAAACTTTGAAACCATCGTTGTGCGGTGGAAATTGAAACTGTATCGGGTCCATAAACTGCACAAATTTTATTGGCGGCTTGAGATGCATTTTCTCTTTATTTTGCTCCATGTTTGCGACGCTATAACTCACGAACGACTTAAAAGAAACTACAATCAATCAAACACGTGTTAGCGCGCGAAATGAGCTTTCCAAGAAGGTATAGCATGACCCGATGCGACGAATAAAACAAGAACTACGCATTTTCAGCGCCAACTAGCGAAAATACCACAAGACTTTTTTGACAACCCAATACATTGTAAGAAGAAATTGTTAGCTTTCACGTTCAGTATCAGCGATCCAGTCTCCCTAGTAGGAAATAAGGGAATTTCAATAACTGATATTAGCGGAGCGCAGGAAGCATGTAGGTATCAAAACTATATGATTACGTGATATTCATATATTGGAAAGAATTGTCAAAAAGTTATCTTTGCAATGATATTTTTATATATGCAACAATCTAACTTTGTTCAACTTGAGAACCAACTGTTATTACCATTCGATTCTAGACCAAAAAATTATTTATTTTGTAAATATGAATTTAAAAATTAGGTATATTATTTTGCTGAAATATATTTCCCATTTGAAAGACGCAAAAGCCTTTTCAATTATGGAAAAATATGTTTCCCTTTGTTTTTAACGGGATTCCGAAGACTTTCGACATACATATCTTACGAAACCGTGAGAAGCACTTGTCAAAGATCTCTTTCTTCAGTTTTGTTACGGTAGTCGCCTGTAAGTACCCTAACGAAACGGTTCTAAACTATGGTTTTTTCAGGAGGTTAAATCAACTAGTCAGGCGTGTTATTATAATCAAAGAGAGAGGGAATGGGAAAAGAAATGGGAATGGGAGTTGTGACTGCATATTTAAGACCGAATATTTGCCTGACACTTAGAAGATTTTTTTGTTAATGTTTTCTAATAGAACCCAGACGAAAGAGAGGAAGGTTGTGTTCTCAATAAACACTTAATGTCGAAGATATAATTGAGACCTGAGGAGCTCATTGTTTTTGTGTAAGCATTAGCACTTTTACAAATCTGAATATTTATGTATCTATTAAAATTTAAACTAATTAAAACTTGGAAATAAAATTTTATTGTGCTAATCGCATAAATATCACATTTGCCAGAGGGAAGGTTGAGCTTAAAAACCAAATCCTTACTGCGGGCTTTACGCTATGTCCTTTAATGAAATGGTTGTTGTGTAAACTTGTGAGCAACAGCATGTAAATCTCCGCAAGTATTTCTAATTCTAAGCAACTAAAATTCCGAAATACGAGTATGCAACGGGACGCAAATAGGACACATACAAACACTTACGAACATCCTTATGGCATTGCTTTCGGACGAGCTGGTATCTTTGCTTGTTTTCTCTTCCGTTTCCTGCTTATTTCTATTTACTACGAGTATACACACACATACACAGTCACACATATATGCAGTATTGTTGCCCGTTTTTGTTTATTGCCTGCGACAGTGGAAGTTGTAGTTCCATTAAAGTGAATCAAATTAAAATGTAATTTGGATTGTTTTACAAACTTCTTAGAGTGTACACTATTTTGGCGGGTAGGTCAAAGGACCAAAGACATGGCGACACTCGCTATCAACCAGACACACGCACACACCCTCATGTGCATGGAAAGTTTTGTTAGCTGCAACATTTTCTATTTACTCCGACAATTGTCGCACTCCAAGATACTTGCAATGGTTAAAATATACAACAACAACACTTCGTTTCTACTCTTCGAACTTAGTAGAACACTTGAAAAATACACGCCATACAAGCGCTTTCATTTCGCCCACACACTACACTGCAGCACCGACATTAGTGGCTTCAATGGCTGCAAGGTTGTTGCAACACTGCTTGAGGGGAAAGTCGCTTCGCCTGCAGCCAGCACGAAGAGCTGGTAATGAAAGGCGTGTTCCGAAGAAATTGTTTGAATGTCATTGTGACATATTTAAAGCACCACATCGCGACCGTTTTCAACAGTGTATTTGAAGTTGGTAGCAGTGTATTGTCTATCCGAGTTGATTGGCAGAGCCGCTGCTTCTGCTGGTGATGTCGTTCACTCAATCACTTTGCCGCAACTCGAAGTGAACTTACTCAATTTAGTTTGTATGATTTCACCATAACAAGCGGCGGAAGTTCGGCAGAACTTGCGCTTTCCTAAAAGAGAATGTGCGGCATGGATATTCTTCAATGTCACAAAATTAATACAAAAGGAGAGAAGGACCTTTTGATCATATAGTAAGCAATATATGTACGCCGAACTGCATTGAAAACGAAAACAAAAGATTTCTTTGACCCGAAGTAAACAGCGTTGTAGACCAAGAATCAGACAGAACGACTTCACAAATTTACAATCAAATTAATACCAAGACGACCTTTCAAAGAATAAAAAGAGGACAATTTTTGAGAAACCGATAAAAGTATCAATTATCTATGACTGCTTGTCTGCATTTCTACGTTATATGAGGTGGACTAAAAGTCCTTTTGACTTTCAGTTTTTAAGCCCCACTTCCGAGAAGAACTAAGAAATTATGAAGTCTAACAGCGGTTAATGAAAATTTAGAGCTTTCTTACAATTCAGAGACCAACTGCAAACTTAAGAGTAACAAGTAAGGAAAGGTTAAGTTCTGGTGCGACCGACCAACTCATACTGTTGCAACTTGCAAGCTTTTAAGTACATAAGTCTTGTTAGTTATATGGAGTCTAGGGCAAGTTTTCACACAATTTAATTCACAAAGATGTAGATATAGCGTTAATATAAAACCCACTCTCTCATTTTTATCAATGCAATGGAAGTATTGACCCGATTTAGCAAATTTGTTACACACAGACATATGTACTACTACCAGAAGCGAATTCTTTGAATTTCAGTTATACTTGTATATGTCACACATTGACCGAAATTTTCGGTAAAAAATTTAGTATCTAGGAGCTTGAACAGTTTTGGTTCGATTTGGACAATTCTTAGCCAAAAGGGGAAACCCTTCAAAGGCACTATTCGTGCAAATATTTTCACTGCTATATTGATTGATCCTTGATTTATATCGGGTGATTTTTTTGAGGTTAGGATTTTCATGCATTAGTATTTGACAGATCACGTGGGATTTCAGACATGGTGTCAAAGAGAAAGATGCTCAGTATGCTTTGACATTTCATCATGAATAGACTTACTAACGAGCAACGCTTGCAAATCATTGAATTTTATTACCAAAATCAGTGTTCGGTTCGAAATGTGTTTCGCGCGCGTGTTTTGTTCAGCGATGAGGCTCATTTCTGGTTGAATGGCTACGTAAATAAGCAAAATTGCCGCATTTGGGGTGAAGAGCAACCAGAAGCCGTTCAAGAACTGCCCATGCATCCCGAAAAATGCACTGTTTGGTGTGGTTTGTACGCTGGTGGAATCATTGGACCGTATTTTTTCAAAGATGCTGTTGGACGCAACGTTACGGTGAATGGCGATCGCTATCTTTCGATGCTAACAAACTTTTTGTTGCCAAAAATGGAAGAACTGAACTTGGTTGACATGTGGTTTCAACAAGATGGCGCTACATGCCACACAGCTCGCGATTCTATGGCCATTTTGAGGGAAAACTTCGGACAACAATTCATCTCAAGAAATGGACCCGTAAGTTGGCCACCAAGATCTTGCGATTTAACGCCTTTAGACTATTTTTTGTGGGGCTACGTCAAGTCTAAAGTCTACAGAAATAAGCCAGCAACTATTCCAGCTTTGGAAGACAACATTTCCGAAGAAATTCGGGCTATTCCGGCCGAAATGCTCGAAAAAGTTGCCCAAAATTGGACTTTCCGAATGGACCACCTAAGACGCAGCCGCGGTCAACATTTAAATGAAATTATCTTCAAAAAGTAAATGTCATGAACCAATCTAACGTTTCAAATAAAGAACCGATGAGATTTTGCAAATTTTATGCGTTTTTTTTTTTTTAAAAGTTATCAAGCTCTTAAAATATCACCCTTTATATGGAAAATAGACGTAAAACCACGATTTCGCTTCATTTCACGTTGTAACATAGGATTGTCAAACGAATGTTTTATGCCGACTTTGGTTGAAGCAAGTCCTGAGATATATAATTTGCCTAGAAGAGGGCGGTGCCACGCCATTTGTCCAATCGTGACCTTTTCGGTTATTGAGTTACTGTGCTTTAGGAGTTTTCGACTCACCGTTATATGGGGAGTGAGCGAGGTTATCCTCTGATTTCATCCATTTTCACACTATCGGTAGAAGTTCTTATAAGATTTGCACTCAAATAAATTTGATTGTTGTAACTTAAGTGGCTTAAGAGATATGTTCATTAAACCAATTTTTTCAAATTTTTTGCCAAAAATGCCCCTTGCTGCTGCGATTTTCTGTGCCAAATTATAGTTTTATAGTTTAATTTAGTACTTTTTTATGGATTTTTATACGTTTTAGACTGGTATTGCAGATAGGCGTGGCTTCGTCAAATTACGATGCCGAGAAACATGTCTGCCGGGTTTTATTAAGACATCTCAATTTTTAATCAAGTTACAACTTATATAGACGGACGGTGGGACTTCCCGACCATTAATATATATAAGTCTATATCTATCACGAGTAGTTTTAGGTGATACAAACAACCGTTGGGTGAAAAATACTGCTTACTCTGTAGCAACATGTTGCGTAAGAGTTCAACGAGAGTTCGTGAATAGATTACAGTCTATACAATTTTTATCATATAACTTATATTAATAAATTAATTTTATAAATATATTTTATTGCCTTTCAAGGATATGTTCGGAAAAAGTCAGTCCTACGAACTGGGATTCACACATTCGGTATGTGGGGGCTTAAACAGTTTTCATCCGATATCTTTATATAACTTTGATTAGTCTGCTGAAAAATGAAATAGTAAAATGGAATTTGAAATTGGAAAGTAGACGTGGTTGTAGCCCATCTGCGCCTTTTTCAGTGTGTGTTATGGGATTGTCAAGATTTGGTCATGCCAATGTCAAGGTTACGTTTGGTTGAAATTGGTCACATGAGTCCATGACCTAAAGGTGAACGGTGCCCCACCATTTTACCATCCCGGAGGTACAACTTTATGTCTATTATGTCTCTATAGCAACGTGTTGCAAACGTATAGACATAAGTATTCAATATAAAAGAATAATTTTTGTCGAATTGACCGAATCTAACGATCGGAAAGTGTAGAGTGTGTATGAGCTTAAAAAGCTGCGAGGATAACTTTCAAAATTATTCCAAATATTACAGACACACCCTTAGTTCTTTGCTTGGATGCCAACTCTTAGGTTATCTAGATAATATGGCCAAAATTAGCAATCCCCTTGGGCAAATATATCTCCCGACATGTAAGAAATAATTAATAAAGGGTGATTTTTTAAGAGCTTGATAACTTTTTTTTAAAAAAAAACGCATAAAATTTGCAAAATCTCATCGGTTCTTTATTTGAAACGTTAGATTGGTTCATGACATTTACTTTTTGAAGATAATTTTATTTAAATGTTGACCGCGGCTGCGTCTTAGGTGGTCCATTCGGAAAGTCCAATTTTGGGCAACTTTTTCGAGCATTTCGGCCGGAATAGCCCGAATTTCTTCGGAAATGTTGTCTTCCAAAGCTGGAATAGTTGCTGGCTTATTTCTGTAGACTTTAGACTTGACGTAGCCCCACAAAAAATAGTCTAAAGGCGTTAAATCGCATGATCTTGGTGGCCAACTTACGGGTCCATTTCTTGAGATGAATTGTTGTCCGAAGTTTTCCCTCAAAATGGCCATAGAATCGCGAGCTGTGTGGCATGTAGCGCCATCTTGTTGAAACCACATGTCAACCAAGTTCAGTTCTTCCATTTTTGGCAACAAAAAGTTTGTTAGCATCGAACGATAGCGATCGCCATTCACCGTAACGTTGCGTCCAACAGCATCTTTGAAAAAATACGGTCCAATGATTCCACCAGCGTACAAACCACACCAAACAGTGCATTTTTCGGGATGCATGGGCAGTTCTTGAACGGCTTCTGGTTGCTCTTCACCCCAAATGCGGCAATTTTGCTTATTTACGTAGCCATTCAACCAGAAATGAGCCTCATCGCTGAACAAAATTTGTCGATTTCGAACATTTCGAACCGAACACTGATTTTGGTAATAAAATTCAATGATTTGCAAGCGTTGCTCGTTAGTAAGTCTATTCATGATGAAATGTCAAAGCATACTGAGCATCTTTCTCTTTGACACCATGTCTGAAATCCCACGTGATCTGTCAAATACTAATGCATGAAAATCCTAACCTCAAAAAATCACCCGTTAGTTTCCCTGTTTTGAGTAGCCGAAATAAAAATCTGCTGTGATTTTCGTATGAATTGAAAGCAATTTGAAATTTGGAGATGACTTGGACTCCCAACTTCACAAAATATGCTAAAATGTATGCAAATTTTTTACCTGTCCATCTTCAAAACTTGCTTAAAGGATCTTCATATATTTTATGATTTACAATGATTTGTTAGGATAGGTTAGGTTAGGTTAAGAAGTCGATCCAAAAACTCCTACTTATTTATTGTAAAGACCCATATAAATAGGCAAGGTGCTTGGAGCTTGGATGTTTACACCTCATTTTTCCTCATACTTGTACAACTTTGATATTGGTCTTACCGCATGACCGTTTATTGGAAAATGTTCAAAAAGAACTCCCACAATTGCGACAAGATGAACCCTGCTAAGAGCAATTAGTCCAGTGTATATTCGGCATTCTAAACTAATTCAAAAGAATCTCGAACTCGAGGTCCATAAATTCGACGCTGCAACGCAACAGAAAAACGGAAACTCAACTCGTTCTCAATGGAGGTAAAAACCATCAAAACTATGTGTGTTTTTTTCAACTGTAGGTAGACATTTCGTTTGCCGTGGTCGTCATCAAAAGGGGGGTCTCTCGTCCGAGGCTTGTTGTTCCTTTTCATTGGGGGTGTTTTTTTACGTGGCGGGTCCCAAACCCAGCGCACAACCCTATGCAGGGGATGTTTCGCCTTCTCACGTTAGCTCGCCTTCAAACGGATGTTCTTAGGCTACCCAGAGGATACTTGGTCAAAGACCGGAAGTCGTGAGCTGCTTGAGTCATATGCAAAAGAATCGTTTCTGGCCACTCCCAAGTGAATGGCGATCAGAGAACTTTCCTCACTTGCGTGAACTTCTACACATGACTCCATCCTCCATCCTCCATCCGTGGCGCCACGTAGCGAAGAGAAGAAACGACTGGCGCGCTGTTGTTGACTCGGCTATAATCGCGTAAGCGGTGTCTACGCCAGTAAAGAAGAAGAAGGTAGACATTACTAGTAAATAATGTTTATTTGCGTTACGTTTCTTTAGTTCTAGGAGTTTCCACAAAGAAATTTTATTTTCTCTTTTTATTTTTACATTATGCATATTTTGAATATTCCTTTTGGAATACTTTATCAGATGTATAGTATACACTAGAAAATTAGTTTGTAATCGCAAACTTTATTTAACATGTCTATATGACTTAGTACCTAAATTATCAACTTAAAAAAGTAGAATAAGATGAGTACGGTGAATTTTTGGCTCATACGTCTTTTGTACTGAAACGAACAATGGCGTGTAAAATCTTTTCTTATGATATTAGTTATATGAGATACGTTTATTTGCTTCTCAGTTAACTCTACACTTTCAATCTTCATTCAACCAAATTAACTAAAGGAATTTTTGGACACTACGAGAACCGTAGATTCAGATTTCGATATGCTTGGTATCTATTTGAGAAATATTAACAAAGACTAAAAAAAGCTAAGATATTATACAAAATATTTATCATAAAATTAATTTATAATGCTAATTAATGAAAGAGGAATGAAGAGAATCCATTCCAAGTTTAAATCCAAATTAAATAACTTGCCTCTAGTGACACGTCAATTAAATGGAGCAACCAACAAAGACTTCCCAGAGACTGCATAACCAAAATCCAGTAGCAAGCAAACCACAGAAAGATTTACAACAACAACAACACACGTAAATCCTAAGTATTACCGTAAAGGAGGCGTTCGATGGCTGTCTGAGTCAATTTGATTTACACGCAACGCAAGTATACTCAGCATTCGGTGGACAAGACGCAGGAAGCACACATAGGCAAGCACAAATATGTGGCCTGAGTGCTTAGTGCATTAATGCAGTCTACCCTTGCCGGCAAAGTGTTGGCATAATCGACTTGCAAGTGCCAACTAGTGCATACACCCGATGCGAAAAAAAAGAAACGAATGGAACAATGCAGCTAAAATGAGGCGATAAAAACAATAACTACCTCAGACGTGCTAGTGACTCACTTGACGGTGGACGAGCAAGCGGTAGTGCTCTCCCAGCCAACTCGCTTTTGCTTACATCTGCACTCTCGAAATAATGTTATTCAAGCCACATATAGTGACCGTAAATTCAATTTGAGTGTAATGTGGGTTTATTTTAGCATTTTAGCACATTTACTCGAATCCTACCAGCGCTACCATGTGAGTACGGCCGTGTTTAAGGGTGTATGTGCTGCTTGAAAACGTACATTTTACAAGGACGGTGGAGCTTTCAAGATTAGGGGGTCTTGTGAAGAAGATTTGAAAAAACTGTCTTAAAAATTATTGCGACTTAAAAAGATGTAAAGATTTTCAAAAAAAAAAAAATATAGTCGGATAAATATACAGTTTCGTTCTCATTACGCTGACCCAACGCTCGTTGGAACGAAATCCACAATATTGGTCTATAAGTTCAACTTAGTGGTAAATCTTTAACACCTCTGGCTATGGTAACCATATTAGTGAAAATATAACTCCTAAAATATTAAGGTTTTTCCAGAAAATTCAGAACTTGTTTTTAATCATCATTCCTTCCAGAGGAAATGCCAAATATTTAACCCTCGTCGAGACCAACGGGTCTGGCCAGGCATATTTTGTTTTTAAATGTTATTTAAATATATTTAGAGTGCAGCAAACGACTTGCGCTTCCAGGTAGCTTCCTAGAATTTTATTGTCTATAGAATTCAGAAAAAAAAATTCAAGGATATCGTATCGAAAAGGACGAAAAAAGGATATTATAATATTACACCTTAGTCGAGACCAATGGTGCTTGGCTAGACCCCATATGTTTTGTATGAAAATATATGAACTTTGGATTGTTTCTATCACTTCGCTCGGTTAATTTATCTGTTTTCATGTTCATTACATGTCCAAATTGGTTTGTATGTTTATCTAGGTCAAATACTTTAGCCGCTAGAGCGTTTTAAAGGTTAAGAAAAAATGTATTTTTTCTCAAAATGTTACATTTTTTGTGAACGCTTTTGCTACGCCAAGCGTGAACAAAGCGGTCAATTTGATTGAAATCAAATTGAGAGGTAAGAAATTTCAAAAATCTATCTATATTGTATATATATGAGCGTAAATACAACACGTATTTCCATACAAATGTATGTAAACACCTTGGCCTAGCCAAGCACCATTGGTCTCGACTAAGTGTATCAGACCGTTGGTCTCGACGAGGGTTAATAGACTAGCGGACATGACTTCTTTGAAAGGTTTCATAAGTTTTGTTATTCGCCTCTTTTGGACATTGGCATCTCTTTTACCTTTTAATATCACAACTATAACAAAATAAAGTTGGGCAAAACTTCTGGCACAAGCATCATAACATAATCAACTTTTTTCTCCTTTTTTAACCTTCCGCTGTAAAATTGAGTCAATCTTCAAAAGAAGCGCCGTAGAATTTGGTATCGCTTTAAATGTTAATCTAATTATTAATTGCAGTAAATAGCATCCTCCTTTAAAAGCCTTAAAACCCGCCAGTGCTTGTATACTTTATACTCGCACTCCCAATAAAAAGCCGCTCAAGATCATTTCGGCCTTATCCACATACATAACATGGTACGAGTATGTACGTATGTACGTATGTACTCCTTTATACGTATGTGTTTATAGTCTGTATTATACCTAACCAAGAGTATTATTAAATATATTACACCACTTTTTCGCTGTGAGTGCTCAGCATTGTCCTTCAGTCCATACGATATAAATATAATAAAAACGCCATTGTATTTCTTGATTTAGCTGTTATATTAAATTTATTTTCAATTTGGTTTTGCGTGCTTTCTCTATGAAAAATAGGAGCGTGTTACTTTTTCTTGATTTTGTGAGATACTAATGATTGAATTCAATTAATGAAGAAATTATTTCCTTTAAAATAGTTGAAAATAGCTTAAAGTCACACTTTCTTACAAAATCTAAGTATATTTGTTACTAGTATGCCGAGCGCCAAAACACTTAAAGATGTCTCTTAATCTCTTTAATAACTTGTTAATACGGCTTATTCCACTTTCTTCCCCAAATGACTGAAGTCGTGAGATCTAAGGCATTGCAAATTTGGTCTTGCAAAGGCGATTGCAGAAGAAAATTTCCGCAATAATTGTACATTTCTGTCCTCTTGATAAGTCAGAAATTGCTTAATTATAATAAGCATCTAGTAGAAATTCTAGCTTCATCGCATCGATGTCTATTAGGCAATATCCCGTTAGACCTTTATCAACTAACAAAATGAATATTACTCTGTATAAGAAGTTCAATGAACTTATTTACCTAGTATTGCAGCAAGATAGAGTCCGTATTGAAATCAAAGCAGATGGAAAAGTTCAGAAAAAGTAAATATGACCATTGTCCAATCTTGCTTTATGATATTATCAGATTTTTTATTTTGTTCAATACCATTTTTTAACTTGTGGCTAAGTTTTTACCAAACAGGATTTTAGAGCTTAGTTTCAATATCGAAGGTATGTACCACATCTCATCGCTATTCTGTGACTTACATCAGATATTATGCGTTACATCTTTATTTCTTCAGGTTGTATTGCGTTATTCTTTAACCAAAATAATCAAAATATATCTTACGTGGATATCAAGGTTCTACTTGTACATATTATTTCTAACGGGTTTGCAATAGGGACGCTATAAAAGTAGATAAACACAGCAAACAAAGTCATATTTTTTCATCACTAAAAGATATACGATCCAAAAACGAGTAGAAATTATTAAAATTTACTACCGTAGACAGTGGCCTCAACTTTAAGAGTGAAATGTCCAATTTATGGTCGTCATAATCGTCCTGTCAGATCAACAATTGAGCGTCTAGTGGAAAAATTTTAATCCACAATCCCAGTACAAAATGTTTCTATGCCAGTGAAGCAAAGAAGTGCCCATATTGTCGAGAATATTACCGCCGATAGCGCATAAATTAAGGAATAGCACAAATCAGTCTCTCACACGTCGTTCTCAAGCGTTGGACATTTCTGTGACGTTGTTCTGGCAAATTTTTCGAAAACGTTCTGACCTACATCCTTATAAAATCAAATTGACACAAGAACTAAAGTTGCTTGATCACCAGAATCGTCCTATGTTCGTGAATTGCGTTAAGAAACAACTTGAAAATGATCTGGATTTCATCAAAAAATCATTTCGGCGATGAGACTCATTTATAGCTGAATGGTTTCGTCAATAAGCAAAATATACATTGTTGGTCAGACAGCAATCCACACGTACTCCATGAGTCACCATTGCATCCCGAAAAAATTACGAATTGGTGCGGTTTATAAGCCAGCGGTATCATTGGGCCGTACTTCTTCTGTGACCGGCTCGTTACGGTGAATGGGGTAGCGAACCGCTCAATGATAACCGAATATTTTTGGCCCGAATTGGATTATATAGAACTTGTTACGAATATCAAACGTGAGATTGCACCAGTATCGGTACTTATGTAAATTGGCCGTCTTGACTTCTGCAAACGACTACGATGACGACTTGTTGGCTTCTGATTGGCTGAAGTATAATACATCCTTGAATCTTTTTGCAAATAGATTGCGAGATTGATCCAGTGGTCGAGCGTGAACTTACAAATTTGAATGATTCTTCGAGCGTATCTTCGATTGATTTGCTGGTTTGCGAGGATATTGAAGAATGCACATCTAAATGAATTGTTGGAATAACTGCTGTCGTGGACGTGGTCGCCATGGTACCTGATGAGCAGGATGGCCTCTGAAAATTTTCTGCATAGCTGTTCAAGATCCAGGACGAAGTCTAAATTGTTATAGTCGCTTCTGTAAATGTCGTGTATGATTCGAGGCTTAAGAGGCTTGCCGCTAAATTCCCCATGGAACAGTTTCCTAATTCTTTCTTTTAGGCTATTAGTTGTTTCTGTACAATTAACAGATACTCCAGCAGTGAATGTATTACACGCTTCGCCTCGTATTCCTTCTTCACCAATGCCAACGGTAGCATTTTCTTCAAAATTAATATCGCATGGCGAGTACCGATACGGGTGCAAAAGAAGTCGAGTTCCATACATAGTCCAAACCGTTTTGGTTTCATTTAAAACAAACTTTTGTAGCTTTCTTATTTTAATGACTAATTCAGGATATTAACACAGTTGGCTTTGTTTGCTAAACTAGTGTCATAGTTATCGTTAAGACTGTTGTGGCACTAGTGCTTGGTTGGTGATAGTTTTTGGAGTAAACTGGTCTTCTACTTCCTATTCAAAGCGATTTAGCGTCTACCTGTATTCAAAAAAGCTTTAATCATACTGCAATATCTCATACAAGGATTAATTATCAGACCTTTTACATCGTTCAGGGTCATCTATCTAGAAAAAATCTCATTTCGAAAATATCTGCCACGTTCTTACCACCCTACTCTCGTATCTAACGGGTGATTTTTTTGAGGTTAGGATTTTCATGCATTAGTATTTGACAGATCACGTGGGATTTCAGACATGGTGTCAAAGAGAAAGATGCTCAGTATGCTTTGACATTTCATCATGAATAGACTTACTAACGAGCAACGCTTGCAAATCATTGAATTTTATTACCAAAATCAGTGTTCGGTTCGAAATGTGTTTCGCGCTTTATTTTGTTCAGCGATGAGGCTCATTTCTGGTTGAATGGCTACGTAAATAAGCAAAATTGCCGCATTTGGGGTGAAGAGCAACCAGAAGCCGTTCAAGAACTGCCCATGCATCCCGAAAAATGCACTGTTTGGTGTGGTTTGTACGCTGGTGGAATCATTGGACCGTATTTTTTCAAAGATGCTGTTGGACGCAACGTTACGGTGAATGGCGATCGCTATCGTTCGATGCTAACAAACTTTTTGTTGCCAAAAATGGAAGAACTGAACTTGGTTGACATGTGGTTTCAACAAGATGGCGCTACATGCCACACAGCTCGCGATTCTATGGCCATTTTGAGGGAAAACTTCGGACAACAATTCATCTCAAGAAATGGACCCGTAAGTTGGCCACCAAGATCATGCGATTTAACGCCTTTAGACTATTTTTTGTGGGGCTACGTCAAGTCTAAAGTCTACAGAAATAAGCCAGCAACTATTCCAGCTTTGGAAGACAACATTTCCGAAGAAATTCGGGCTATTCCGGCCGAAATGCTCGAAAAAGTTGCCCAAAATTGGACTTTCCGAATGGACCACCTAAGACGCAGCCGCGGTCAACATTTAAATGAAATTATCTTCAAAAAGTAAATGTCATGAACCAATCTAACGTTTCAAATAAAGAACCGATGAGATTTTGCAAATTTTATGCGTTTTTTTTTTTTAAAGTTATCAAGCTCTTAAAAAATCACCCTTTATTATTTAATTTAAATATATCGTAATTTGTACTCATAAAAGCAATATTAATTTCATTAAATTGAATAGCTGGCTGACATTGCTGGCATTTCATAAGAACATTGGAATTAAATTATTAAGCTATTGCCTAGTTTGCGTGTTACAATTGGTGAATTCGATGGACCAACAGTTATTGATTTCAATTAACAAATTGCTGCATATTTTCGAGCAGAGGGAACTTCTTTGCGATTAAAACATTCCAATCAACAAGTGAATTTCAGATGAATACGCATATGAATATGAAATGCTTACGAAATCAGCATACGAGTGATTATTCTATATATGTATGCATATTGCTTTCTCATGTGTATATAGTTATTTAAATATATCTGTATATAACTGTACTTATATAGCTACATATGCATATGAAGGGTCGAGAGGATATATTATATTTACCAGGCATATCCTATATATCACCATGGTATTGTTGTTTCATTTACTGAATTGAAATAATGACTTTCTCTTAACC
Organism: Bactrocera dorsalis; assembly: GCF_023373825.1. Lineage (NCBI taxonomy): Eukaryota > Metazoa > Arthropoda > Insecta > Diptera > Tephritidae > Bactrocera > Bactrocera dorsalis. The sequence goes on along the minus strand of NC_064303.1, from coordinate 25,634,599 downwards.
CACTGAGTGTAGCGCAAAAGTATTATTAACATGTATGTAAGTGTATGTATTAACAACGAAGGTCAGCTTGTAAATTCTGCGATTTGGCATATGTATAGTGAATTTATAATTTTTAACGTAAAATCATTCATATTGGTGATCTCTTACATTGTTTAAATTGCTACAACGCACAGTGGTTGGACTTGCATGGAGCCGCGGCCATAAATATCTCTCGTAGAGATGTCGTTATGAATTTTTCCCAAACATCTAAACAAATACTTTGAACATATAAAACAATAATAAACAAATAAAAAATTAGCTACATCGGACGACTACATCTTATAGCTCCCATAGCACCTTAGTAAGACTTATATGTATGTCGATGATGCGTATAAATAATTCTAATAGAGTTTCGTCCATACGGACAACATGACCTAGCCAGCGTAGCCGCTGTCTCTTAATTCGCTGAACTATGTCAATGTCGTCGTATATCTTATACAGCTCATCGTTCCATCGAATGTGATATTCACCGTGGCCAACGCGCAAAGCACAATAAATCTTTCACAGAACTTTTATTTCGAAAACTCGAACCGTCGACTCATCAGATGTTGTCATCGTCCATGCCTCTGCACCATATAGCAGGACGAGAATAATGAGGGACTTATGAAGTTTTGTTTTTGTTCGTCGAAAGAGGACTTTACTTCTCAATTGCCTATGGCATCTGTTGGCAAGAGATTTCCAGACTGACGTTGTTGTTGATGTTGATGCATAGACTTTGACTTCACATAATCGACCGGCTCAAAACGTGAAATTATCACCTCACTGAAGAGTTCTCTCATTAAGCCATTAACTAATGCGATGTGTTGGAAATGGCGCCGTAGTTATCATGGCGACAATTTTGCTATTTACATACCCATTGAGCTAAATATAAATAGGCCTTAAAACTGAACAAGATTTTGTTTGAAAACGTCGGATTCTCTTGGAACTTTTCATGAGCCCATAGAGTGAATCGATGTCGCTTGGAAAGGTCGGGTGGTTTCAATTCTAGCACAAGCTGTATTTTCTTTCAATTTAAGATTTCGACGTTAAATACGCCAAGTCGTTCCATACATCTCTCCACGGTTTTCGTGTACACTATCAGCTACGGCTGCTCTATTTTCTTAACTGCGTGCTGAACGTGGTTTATTCGGTCGAATTTCATATAAAAATTAATGCTGAATCTCAAGATGGTTGATCAATAAGCCGATTATGTTGACCATAAGTTGAACGAAGTGCGTGGAACATATAATTTACAGAACGTGAATTCTCGTAATAAAGTTTAACGATTTGTAAACGTTGTTCAGGAGTAAGTCTTTCATGATGAAATACCAAACAATACTGAACAAAAATAACATGACAGCTTGACACCACTTCATAATATGCCAAAGCTGCCGAGAGCAATCGACGAAAATATCTTCAATCTTACAAACCTGTATCAAAACTCAAAGTTGCGGTTTGAACTGCTTGAATAGATTTTAAGGCTGACGGTGGGGTTCCTTCTTCAGATAAAGACTGCAGGAAGACAAATCTGCTTCTGTATGGTAATAAGGAGACGTTGATAACAAGTATTAAGAAATAACTCTATGAAGTTTAGAGTTAGATAAAGCGGTTAGTACTTTCTGGATCCATATCGATGGCGATCTATTAGAAGGAATACATACCTGGGGGGAATAGGAAGTACTTCATAATACGTTTTAATGGATACAACCAGTAGTGTGAAAATCTATAACTAAAGTTCCTAGAGGGTTGTTCATCACAGTAGACCAACTCAAATTTCCTCTCCATAGTGTGCAGGAATGCATTGAAAGGCCCACACGATCGAACACTATTCATATATAGTATGTATGTATGTTAGATATATTACTATTATTTTTTTAAATTGATCTGAAAATCTAAGTACACAATTGATATTAATAAGTTATACCAACCGGTAGGTGTCCCGACCATGGAGTGGTACCCGAATATGGAGAAAATATAGAATATAGCACTTAGCTCTCATTGAAATCGGATGATTGAAATATAGTTGTGGTATAGAACACTTATTTTGACGAGGTCAGGTGAGGTGAGCATGGATTGGTATCCAAAAAAAAATTATATATGTAGGCTTCGAATAAATTGTTCCGATCGGTTCAGTATAGGAGATAGCTCCCATATAAACTGAACTATCAAAATCAAGTTTTTCTATGGAAACTATTGTTTATTGTAATTTTATAATTTAGTTTCCATATTTTCCAGGAAACATAATTCATATATTTTAATTTTATTCGATTTAACCAAACCTTAGACGAAAGAAGCCCTCAGTGAGTTAACGCCAGGAAGGCTCTCCAAACAGATTACAATCTAAACTACACTCATCCACGCACACATGCATATATATTTTATAATTTCCATTTACTTTGCTATTATTTGCTCTTCACCAGCTGAATATTGACAAACTGACCACTTTCACCACTACCTATATTTCCGACCTTCTCATTCACTTAACCCCTTATGACGTTTACACAAAAGAGAATTTACTCTCCTTTTGATTTGCCAACAAAACCACCAACAAAAAACTGTTGGTTGAATATCAATTTCGCAAATTTGATAATTGCCTGCAACAATTTTGTCAATTACCATTTATGGCTTCTAGTGTTTGAAAACGACTGAGTTCGCATTTGTGTGCGTATGGTATGAGTGTGAGTTTGTTTGCACTACAGAGTCGATTGCTAGATTGAGCACATCAAACAATAGCTTGACGGGATATCAAAACGTGCAGAAATTTTATTATCGTCAAAGTTTTGAAAGTTTAATTGTTTACGCAATAAAATAATTTGGCAGGGATGTGCTTTGTATGAAATTTTGTTGAAAATTCATTTGTTCAAATTTAAGTGGTTTAGTAGTAAATGTGGCTTTAGGCGTTTAGAAAATTACTTTCGATTGAAAATTTATTTTTTCAGCTGCTCTCTAATTCAGCTGCTTTTTATTACACGCTAAGCGATTTTAGTGCATTAGACGCACGTGGCAAGGTTTGAAAAGGGATAAATGAGAGTTTGAGAATGCATTAATCATAATTAGATGATCGTGAGAAAAGGTAGAAATAGAAGAAGACGCGCTGAAAATAGAGAGGTAAAATGTTGTAAATATTTCTGATATTCAATCAAATTGGAAGAGTCCACAGAGTCCTCGTGAAAACATAAAATTCCATTGGTTAGCTTATTAACATTTTTCAGCAGTGAGGTCTGCGATAAATAGGTGTGCAGAGTTAAACTTTCAGTGGAGCTTAGATAATGAATAAGTTATCATATTAAGCGACAGTCGACCACTTCTTATGACTTCACTTAACTTTTGAACCATGAGCGCTTAAAGAGGATTAACAGGATCTTACTTTGAATCCGGTTATGATCAAATCTTGGATTACTTTGACTAAGCGGCAAAGCCCATAATGAGCCGACAAATTAATTACGAAGCTACTCAACGACCTTTAGGTATATGAGACCCGAAATTTTCTTCGTAGTAAAACCCCTATAGTCCAGCGCCAAGCTAAGCTATTGTCTGAGGGTATAGCATTGAAAGGTTAGAGCAAACCATTAACTTCATTATGAACAAAATTAATTTAATTCTGATATTATAAAGGCCAAGTTTTCATTTCAAGTAACCATATAAAAGTAATTATTATTATAGCTAAACTATCCAAGATGTTTGTATATGTTTTCATAAAAAATAATAATAAGAAATATTTAAAATTATCGATAACTTTATTTTCGTAGTTACCTATTAGCCCTTTCATACGTTAGTTGAAATGGCGTGACTAGTTTTGCTCTATTGGTAATTTTTTCCGCAAATTTCGAGTAATTGGACGCTACATTAATTTCAAAATTCAAAGGCATCCATTTCAGTCATTGGAAGGTCCATTTTGAATTCGTTGAATGGAAAATCACTTATAAAGCTAAATTATTCTAACTTTTTGGGCAAATTAAACAAGCAATCGTTTATTCTGCTTTTAAGAGAGCATGGGAAAATAATATTTTTTTGTATAATAATAATAATTTAGAGAACGTCGAGTTCCCAAAGTGAAAAGTATTTTCTGTGCTCTGTTATGAAATCACAATAAACAAACAAGTTGTAATAAAGAATCTAAAATTTAAATCAGGATTTAAAATAAATTAAAGTACATATTATGTAAAGGAATCAACTGTAGACCTCAAAATTAGAAATATTTGGTTTTGCTGCAATAACTGTTCTCTAATGTGGTTTTTAATTTAAGGGTATACCCTTATGTTTACAAAGGGTTTCGAGTAAGTGTCAGACGCGGCGACTTAAATAAATTCTAGACGAGAAGCTCAAATTTAGACCACTTTTGTAGCAATTGAAGCCGTATTCTTTTTTTGTAGAATATTCTTTTTCTAGGCGTCAAGCACAAAAAATATGCTAGCGGAGTTAAATCGCACTATTTTGAAGACCGCGCTAGAGGCCTACCATATGAGATAATGTGCTCACAATAAGTGTCCCTCAATAAATTGATTGTTTCCTTATCTGTATGATACATTCGCGGTCTTATAGGTACCAAAGGTCATCGACGGCAACATCCTCCAATTCAGGCACGATTAATTATGGTTCTGTAGCATTCCTCACTGGCCATAACATTTGAGCCGGGGTCATTTAAAAAAAAAATGACCTAGTGATTTCTCTCGGCTTTATTCCTATTATAATTTGAAAGAACCAAGATTCTTCGGCCAAATCTTACATAAAGTTTATGAACAAACCTCCATTTATTGCGTGCGATGTCGGTTGAATACACTCTCAGCACAATATCCACTAGTATGAGAGTGGTGAAAAAGTTATCAATAGCTTGAACTACCGACTCTGCTCTGCAATTATATTTACAGCATATTGGACGCAGGGGGAGCTATGTTTTTCACCGACTGAAAATATAAATTTTTAATGTCGAAACAGAAAATTAGGAAATGTTATAAAAACAACAACGTCTTGTTAGTAATTTGATAGCATATAGTCCATTTAAAATCATTGTTTTTTGTATTAAATTTGCAGATTTCGAAATGTTATTCCGAAGTAATTCTTTTCGTTCTGAAATGGCAAACCAAACTGAGTATGAATCAAGTAACAACTATCGAAAAGATGAGCTCTATAAAAGTATGTCTCATTGAAAACCGCCGTCTAGCAAAAACCCGTGATCTTTTGGCCTTACAAGTATTTAGTAGCGTCAAATATTAATTTAATGTTGATACAAGCAAAAGTTGCGTATACGCCCTGTTGAATTCCCAGCCAATGGAGAGCTACCTTTAATCTCAATTTAAATAAACAAGGACTTTCTTGGGGTTAATATAACTTGTAATAATATATTAAATGTCTTACACCCCGTATAAAAAAGTACTTCTGGTGTATAGCAAGCGACTTGGTAAAAAATTTTAGATTACATTGAAGATGATGCTTGAACTATAAATAATGCACTATCCCATCGAGCCAGATTTGACTCCGTGTGATGTTTTCTTGTTTCCCGCCCTGTGGAACCAGTTTTCAGTCGATCGAAGAGGTAGAACAAAATTCTCAACAGGAACTGAACGCCACCCCATAACCGCCGATATCGGGCCACAATATAATATAGCTTACTTGCAAACCGACTAATCAAAATCAAAATGACGATATTTATAAAAGATTTTCTTTCCTTATTAAGAACCTTAAATCAACTTACATGTTATTTATGTCAAACAATCCGGTTAGAAAGAAATAAGTAGTTAACATTTTCCATCGCATATGAGTCGTTGGAAGAAACGAAATGAACCTGTGAAGTTTTGTTTTACAACTTCGGTACAGTAGAAATTTTCCAATTCTTGTTATTATAATCAATCATAATGCCTTTGTGAGTATTAAAAACTTCCAAAACTTTTCTACTAAAACAGCTTTAGAAAATCTAACCCATTGTGAATACCAATTATAAGCTTTTGCAATTATTTCTCTTTATCTAGGTATAGCAAACTTTATCACTAACACTCTCTTGAAGAAATTTTGTTACTCACCAAAAAATTCCCGATTAATTTCAATCAAATTCGATACTGTAAACTAACTGAAGAAGCAAAATATTTGCATACGTAGGCACAAATGAACAAATAAATCTACTTTTAACATGTGTATAAAAAATATTAACCTAAATTTTAGCGGGTGACTGAGTAGGACCTCGTTCATCTGCATATGTCATGTGCCTGTGAACAGTTGGAAAACTGGTTTTAGCATTTTCTAACTACGCGTAACAGATGGTAGTGCTACTTTCCATATGCCAGCGTGCTAACTAGTTCATACAAGTGTACACAGATATACTTGTATGTACATATATGTATACATACTGACATCCATATGTGTTAACGTGCATATATGTGTGTATATATGAACAGACACATTTTTATTTTATGCCCATGGTTTTTATCCACTGGCAAGTTCAAAGTCCATTTCAACTGTTCATTCGTATGTTTGCCACCATATTAAATGTGCACGAATGTTTGAAAATGCACATATATCCATAAATAGGAAAACCCAGTAGGAAAAAGAAAGCAGTAAATTGTATCGTTAGTTTACCTTATAGATGAATAGTATAAAGGAAATCAGAAATAAGAAAAAAACTAACACCGGCTTCTCCGAAGCTAGAGTACGCTACACAAATAAAGAAGTTCCCAAAGATCTTAATTTTGTTCATTCAGTTTGTATAGTAGCCATATGATACGAGTATAGTGGTCTAATCCAGAAAAATTTTTCAAAATATCGTATCTTGGAAAATAATTGACGGCAAATTTCGTGGAGATATTTCATCAAAGACAAGAACTTGATTTTGATTGTTCAGTTTGTAAGGCAGTTACATGCTATAGAAGTCTAATTTAGACAAATTCTTCGGATATAACGGGTGATTTTTTTGAGGTTAGGATTTTCATGCATTAGTATTTGACAGATCACGTGGGATTTCAGACATGGTGTCAAAGAGAAAGATGCTCAGTATGCTTTGACATTTCATCATGAATAGACTTACTAACGAGCAACGCTTGCAAATCATTGAATTTTATTACCAAAATCAGTGTTCGGTTCGAAATGTGTTTTCCGCTTTTTTATCGACAAATTTTGTTCAGCGATGAGGCTCATTTCTGGTTGAATGGCTACGTAAATAAGCAAAATTGCCGCATTTGGGGTGAAGAGCAACCAGAAGCCGTTCAAGAACTGCCCATGCATCCCGAAAAATGCACTGTTTGGTGTGGTTTGTACGCTGGTGGAATCATTGGACCGTATTTTTTCAAAGATGCTGTTGGACGCAACGTTACGGTGAATGGCGATCGCTATCGTTCGATGCTAACAAACTTTTTGTTGCCAAAAATGGAAGAACTGAACTTGGTTGACATGTGGTTTCAACAAGATGGCGCTACATGCCACACAGCTCGCGATTCTATGGCCATTTTGAGGGAAAACTTCGGACAAAAATTCATCTCAAGAAATGGACCCGTAAGTTGGCCACCAAGATCATGCGATTTAACGCCTTTAGACTATTTTTTGTGGGGCTACGTCAAGTCTAAAGTCTACAGAAATAAGCCAGCAACTATTCCAGCTTTGGAAGACAACATTTCCGAAGAAATTCGGGCTATTCCGGCCGAAATGCTCGAAAAAGTTGCCCAAAATTGGACTTTCCGAATGGACCACCTAAGACGCAGCCGCGGTCAACATTTAAATGAAATTATCTTCAAAAAGTAAATGTCATGAACCAATCTAACGTTTCAAATAAAGAACCGATGAGATTTTGCAAATTTTATGCGTTTTTTTTTTTAAAAAAGTTATCAAGCTCTTAAAAAATCACCCTTTAGTAGCGCTGTCGAAATCCATACCAAATTTTGTGAAGATATTTGTCAGAATTTAGTTCGCTTATATGCAGACAGACGGACATGTCAAAATTAATTGGGTTCATGAGGGTACATTAATTTATAAGGAAAATTTCCATTTTACGAAATTCCGGTCAGTTTTCTTTAACAGGCTAAAGGTTTGGGAAGCTAGACAATTGTTTATGCAAATGCATAATATCAAAGCAACATTTAAGTCACATAAGAAACTCAGTAAGAATTTGCACCAAAAGAGCTACGGGCCAGAACTGTTGACTATAAGCAAAAATTCTGTTAATCAAACTTGATTACTTTAGCGCACAATGAAATACTACAAAACAACTTAGGTCTTGAAATGAGAGACATCAAAGTTAGTAAAAATCATTTAATTAAAAATCAAAATCAGCCCTTGATACTATCTCATGTTTTTATGTTGGAATAAATTCATCAGCCTTGTCGTCATCAGGTGTCAAACGAACAATGATGGCCTCTCTCTAATTTAAGTATTAGGTTGTAAAATATCTCCTTTATCCTCCTTATTTGCAAAGAACTCAGACAGCCACTTTTCACAAGCCTCTTTTGAGTTCAACTTTACACAAACAATAGCGTTCACCATGGACAGAAACAGGCGGTAATCATGTGGCGCTATGTCCGGGCTATATGGTGCTTGCGATAAAACCTCCCATCCGAGTTCCCGTAGTTTCTAATGAGTCATCAACGAAGTGTGTGATCTGGCGTTGTCCTGGTGACACACTACACCCTTCCTGTTGGCCAATTCTGGACGCTTCTGGTCTATCGCCTGCTTCAAGCGGTCCAGTTGTTCGTAGATGGTAGAATTAAGCATCTGGCCATATGGAAGCAGCTCATCGTGGATGATTCTCTTCCAATCCCACCAAACACACAACAAATCCTTCCTGGCCGTCAATCCCGGCTTGGCCATTGTTTGGGACGATTCACCGGCCTTCGACCACGACCGTTTTCGCTTGATATTGTCGTATGTGATCCATTTTTTGTCATCAGTCACCATCCGCTTCAAAAATGAGTCGAGTTCGTTCCGTTTCAGCAGCATATCGCAGGCGTTGATTCGGTCCAGAAGGTTTTTTTGCGTCAAATCATGCGGCACCGAAGCAATAAGCTTTTTTGTGTATCCAGCGTTCTGCAGATGGTTTAATATGGTTTGGTGACTAACTCCCATCTTCTGGGTGATGTCACGAGATGCCGCACGCTGGTCTAACTCGATGTTCTTCCGCCTGCTGGCTTATCTATGGTGTCGTTTCTACCCGCTCGGAATCGTCGAAACCATTCCTGCGTAGTTCGAAGTGATAGTGTACCATCCCCCAAAACACAATTAATCTCACGGAACGTTTCTCTAGCGGATTTGCTTTTAACAAAGTAAAACTTTGAAATAGCGCGAATTTCGGCGTTAGTGAACTCCATATTTACACGACTATAACTGTTGAACGCAATATCCAAACTTATCATGCACAGCGTCGTTTTGTAGGTTATGTCAAGACCCTTCAAAGGTGTATAGTATTGGTAGATACGAGCTCTGTAGCGCTTTATATATAGCCGCGAAATTCTAAGGAAGGCGGAAGGGAGATATTTGACAACTTAATATTGTATATTGGTATCAAGAATCTCCGAACGACCAGAGCCATTTTTCGAGCTCACGTGAACTTCTGTTATCTTATAGTAGTAGTAGTAATCAGATAAAATTGTGCCTTTTCTTAAAAAGCTCGAACTTTATGGTTAAAAAAAACGACTATTTAGTAAAATGACGGCCTTAAACTCATTAAGCGGAAGATATAGTTGAGGCGATGAGATCAACAGAGACCATTCAGTGAAAATATCTGAAAGGTAGAGAAAGATACCATATTTGCATTAACAAACGTAAACTTACTCTGGTCTAGTTAGCAAAAGTGTTAAATAATCTAATAGACCACTGGCCATCTTGAAAACCATAAATTTCTCTACAAGCTACAAAACAGAAATAGAAAAAGATATGTATATAAAACCAAATCAAAAGCACCACAGAAATGCGCCAAACGAAAAGTGACCATAAAAAGGCAAAACGGCAATACATACAACATTTCACGGTTGATCTCTTGACTCTCCGCTAAGCGTATGTGCTTGTTGCCGCCCTACAAAGTTGGCCAAGTGTGCACGAGGAGCCTACTGGCAAATATGCATGTTACGCTAGTTGTCCAGTTAGCCGACTGATGACTTGTTGGGTCCAGTGAGTTTTTAGGATTTTTGCTGTCACAATGATTTTGCCTGGCAATGTCAGACGAGTAACCGTTTAAATTTGCAGCTTACACAGTTCATCTGAGCTGCGCGCCAAACCCCCAACCACTTTGGTGGTGGATAACTGCTGCATTGGAGCGATATAGTCGTGCTCGTGCTTGAATATTCGTGTGGCCTTGATGTTATTCAATGATTTGGTTGCCAGCATAGCGATTTTTCATGCGCCGCTGCATTTGTTTTGCACACTTCACCTTTTTTTTATAGTGCACTATGTGCGTATGTATAGCGTTGTATTATTGCGTGCGATTTTCGGCCATTGATATCTTTTGTTTTTGTTCAAGTTAATTCCTTTTTGTTCGTATGTGTTTCGATATGGCAAATGGTCGGCAGCGGCAGCGGCAGCGGTTCGCATATGGCGATAATTCGAAAGTGATAGGCAAACAATCGTTTAAATTCAAATTGACAATTTATTTAAGCAATTTTCCGGTCGTGTTCATTTGCCGGCATACCAACCTACTCAAAAGTATTCATTTCCATTTGGCAGAATGTTTTTTGGACGAAAGCCTGGAATGGTTTGCGTTTGAATCGCTGTACATTTGAATATGTGTACATAAAATTAATATTTATACATATCTATATATATGTACATATATATAAATATGTCTGGTATATAAATATAGCATACAGATAAACAAACCGTATCGGAAAGCCCATTAATTTTTCACAGTAACCGTTTTAGAACCAGCGCTCGTTTATTCTTTTTTCTCGATATGCATTTATTTACATAAATAACAGTAAATAGTGGACAAGTAATTAAATAGTGTAAATAAGCGAAGAATGAAAAATTATTATTTTTTTATTAAAAAGAAAATGAAATTGTTTATAACGCTTCTGGTCATCCAGCGGCAATTACGGGGTTTTTCTCAACTTAAAAAATATGAACATATGCACATGTCAATTCCAGTTATTAAATATCAAATGAAAGGTTTGTAAAAATTTTAATTTAACTGGCAAAGAGTGGCTAAGTTCAGCTATAACTGAAAATTTTATACTCTTGTAACTTGCAAGGATTAAAGCCGGGATAATACTAACAGGTACATAAGCTTTGTTAGTTATATGGGGTCTAGAGGTTATTCAAAAGTATACATAAGCACAAATGTGCACAATTTTTAGAAAAAATGTTATTAAGATAACTCCATATTGGCCGATATATGCGGTATAAAGTTCCGGGTTCAATTCCCGATTCAAACAATTTTTAAAATACAGAGATAATAAATAGACAGATAGAAATTAAATAAGGTTTTTGCAATCTGATCTATGGTCTGTTATGCCCTGATCACTTATGGGCACAAAGGTAGCACTGTGAAAAATTCCAGGGGCTTACTGGGCACGATAAAGGGGATGTGATACCTGTCCAGGATACTATTATTAGTAAAGGATCCTATTCAAATTTCAATTATAACGGGTGGGCCATCTAACGCTTTAAATTTTAATTATCTATATTTCGACAAATACATTCGGAAAGTGACAGATATTCAGTAAAAAGTCTGAAATTTACGAAATGGGTCGCTAGATTAGAAGAAAACCGGGAAATATTGAAAACTTAGGCAGAAGATCGTTTGACCGAGGATGGTCAATTTTACCAAAAAATTATCTTTTCGGACAAGGGTCATTTCCACCTCGATGGTTACGTTAACAAGCAGAATTGTCGCATTTGGGTCACAGCAAACCCGCACGTAATCGTCGAGAAGCCAATGCACCCAGCGCGAATCACTGTATGGTCTGACGGAATCATCGGCCCATTATTCTTCGAAAATGAAGAAGGAACCGCCGTAACCATCAATGGTGTGCGATATCGCGCAATGTTAACCGAATTTTTCTTCAAACAAATTGAAAAAGGAAAACTTGGACAACATTTGGTTCCAGCAGGACGGCGCTACGTGCCATACAGCAAACGCTACACTCAATCTTTCACGCTCTATCTTCGAAAATGGCATAATCAGCAAAAGAGGTGATGTGAATTGGCCTCCCAGAAGCTGCGATTTAACTCCGTTGGACTATTTTCTGGGGGGAGCTGTTAAAGATAAATGTTACGCCAATCATTCAGAAACAATTCAAGATCTAAAGTACGAGATTCAAGCTGCTGTAGCTGCCATAAGGCCTGAAACCATCGAGAAAGTACTCCAAAATTGGGTGGATCGGATAAGCTACTGTAAACTCAACCATGGTGGTCATTTGACCGAAATTGTTTTCCACAAATAAATTTTATAAAACAATCTTTTAAATAAATGTTAGACCTTTTAAAAATACCAACCCGTTTTGTTTTAGTGACTTTTTAAATTTAAAACTTTATATGGGCCACCCGTATATCTTACGCATTTACCGATGTTTTCGCTAAAAAGTTAACTATAGGCTCTGAGATCCGCATATTCGGTACCCAGGGGCTTGAACAGCTTTAGATCTATTTATCCAATTTTTGGTCATAAGGTGGCTTACTGAAAATGCATTATTCGTGCAAAGTTTTATACCGCTATATAAATTGCTTTTTAATTTGTACGCAGGAAAGTGAAAGAATGAAATGGATATAAAATGTGTGTTACATGGGAAGTAGACGTAGTTTCAATTCGACTTTACTCTTCTCCGCACACTGATATACGTACAAGAATATCAATAGAATGAATTTGGTTGGAATCGTTGCGGCGGATCTCGGGATATGTGAATTCACCAAAAAGTCGACGGTGCCATGCCCATGGTCCAAAAGTTACTACGACTTCATATAATTCTACATCGGGGTTAAAATCTAATGTCTCTGGCGAGGTTAGTTATTGATTTATGGCACTTTAAGTTGTTTTTAACAGTACTTTTACATCGGAGTGGAGTTACCATCGGATTTCATCGGTCGATAGAACTTCTTATACAGTCTGTCAAGTACGAACATGGTCGTGTTAATTTATAAAAAAAAATTATTTTATGAAACTTTCATATTTATATATACATCTTAAACATTACAAACAATGATGAAATTTGGTCAATAATGTGTTCAGTCACCACCGGCGTCGATAATTGCCTGGCATCTCCGAGGCATGCTTTCTACTAATTTGACAGCGTATTCTAGTGGCAAGGATCTCCAGATCCGACGAATTTCATAAGACAACTGCTTCAAAGTGTATGTGCGTCTTCCACGAAGCTTATGTTTAATATATGCCCATTTATTTTCAATAGGGTTTGCATCGGGCGACTGCGACGGCCAGATTGAGTTTTCCACTGAGTACAAAGCTTGCTGCGGTGTTTAGGATTGTTGTCCTCCTGCAGAATCCAATATTAATTTTTTCTGATGAGCCATCGTTTGGCAGATAACAGTAAAGTCTTTTTGTAGATTTTTATCATTTTCTCGGCATTTAGGTTGTCAATAAAGAGGTACAAAGTGCCGAATCCCTACCTTGAGAAGCAGGCCCAAAGATGCACCTTTATTCCATGTTTTACGGTCAGCTGAACAAGCCTATTGGTGGAAGTTGCCCAGGCTCGCGCGAGGACAGAACGTGCCTATATAGAACATTCATCAGTAAAAATTACATTTTCCTAATCTCTATCAATATTCTCATGCGCCCAAGCGGGTCGCTTTGTCACAAGTTTTTCAGTCAACAGAGGCTTCTTCATCGTGTTGCGCCATTTCAGATCATGAATATGAAGAAGGGTTCGGATAGTTTCGTAGGATATATCTAAACCTTTTGCCATTAATTTTCACCAATTTCGCAACATAACGCCGTGGTGGAAAATTATTGAATCGCGTCTAGTCGCGAAATGCGGCTGTTTTTGGCAAATTGCTCGCATCAATTGGATGAATTGTTGTAGATAGCGTCCCTCATTGTTGGTTTCATCAAGCTTTAGAAGCTCATAAGACTTGCAGTTTTACCCTTACAATATTGTTAGTCCTTTAACCCTGCCTATCCACTAATTTTTGGTGTTCATTGAAAAAAGAAGAGAGGAATATGGGTTCTACTAGTGTGAATGCTACTGGAAAAGTCAGGTTATATAATTATTATAGAATGTTCACAACCGAATTTGTCCCTTCCTTACATGGTTGTTTCTAATAGTTTTGACGGTTGAGAGTCTGTTCGGGACTTCGCCTACTTACGAAACATTCTTAGAGTTTTATTACTAACTCTCAAGGTTCATGCCATTAGACCCACTGTGCAGCAGTTATCAACTTATAATTTCCATATTATTTTCACAATTTCAATTGAAATAGTTTAAATCTAAATTAAATTAAAACAAATACTATTTTCGCATTTAAATAATATTCAGCACACACATACAAAAGTTGCATATAAATACAATATAATCTTTATTCAGATATACATATGTACATAATACCGGTAACAAAATGTATATAATTGCATGCAATATGCTTTTTAATTCACAAGCAGCAGCTGTTGCCTTCAGTGTAATGATGTTGGCAGCGAAAAAACAAGAAACGACAATGTGAAATCGACCGTGAAGGCACAAACAAGCAACGAGCCATGGCGATCCTTATGTGAAATTGCCCACATATGCCTAACAAATATGTATGTAAGTATGTAAATTAAAATTTCCAATACTTTGTAATGCGTTCATCGCTTTCAGGAAACAGCAAAGAACACGCGCAAAACTACAAATATTCATTAACACTTCTGTTGTGATGTATATGTATGTATGTATGTTGATATATAATACATACGTAGAGATATTGTATATACACATACATATGTTTATTAAAATACGGAATTGCAACAGCAAAAAATTATGCAATTAATAGTAAGCTTACGTTTTGCATATAAATATTTATGTATATACATACATTAATATACACTATATATGTACTTTGTGACTATTGTTTGTATGTATATACATACATATATAAAGGACTCTCAATAACCTGCTTACTTACTATAAACACAGAGAGTAAAGGCCTAGTAAGAATCAATTAAGTTATTTGTCTTATTCTCGTGTCCATACCTAAGAGCCTTCAGTATTATAAAAGAAGAGCAACCCATCAAGCGGTACCCTGTGTTACTTTTGGAGTGAGGTAAAATCCTACGACTTAAGGGGTAACATAGGTTTACGGGTTCGAAAAAATCTAATTTTTTATTTTCTTGTTTAATTCTACAGCATCTGCAGAATCGTCCTCAGTTTTCAAGTTGGGCGGAGTAATAGTTTCGGAGATAAAGCCTTGAGAAATCGTGCGCTCTGGGCTAAGTGCGTCGTTTTTAAACGCGTTTTTCTCTAAACTGTATTTTTTAAGCCAGATAGCAAGATTTCTCGAGAACTACCCAACCGATCTTCATGAAATTTTACACAGGTCTTTAAGATACAAATCTTAAAGATTTAAACTAAGGATTTTTTCCATTAAAACTATTTGAAAAAAAGTCGCGAAATTTTCACTGGAGCTGAAATTTTTTTTGTAAAAATATCTGCCAAATTTTCAATTTTCAGTTTTTTTTCCTTCGTCCAAGTTCTAAGTTAGGGTTTTAACTAATCCATTTTTATTCCGGGTTTAAAATATATTTTTTCCAAAAATTTCAGAACTCTTTTGTCAATAGCGAATGTTGTAACCATTAAAATTTTAACAAAATTTATATAAGAAAAAAAAATTTTGAAAAAAGGCTATTTTTTACCCGATAAAACCCATGTAACCCCTTAAAAAAACCTATGACTTCAAGGATATAAGTATATTTTATATAAGCAAATCCTACAGTACGTCAGGAGTTTATCGAAATTTGTTAAATAATACAGCCACTTTCCATAAATTTAATTTTGAATTTATTCAACGCTCTCACGCAATAACATACAGCACTCCTTTAAGTAAAATCTTCTCACTGTCAACCATAACCGTTAAGTTAGACCTTACAAAAAATCAGCATTTTTTGATTGGATCAAAAAGACTTTTACTTACAAATTTATTGAGCGGGCTAATATCTACTCCAGCCAATTCATAAATAGTATGGCACCCAGAGTGCTTCAACCTTAGACTGTCAAAATCTATATAGTAGAGGAAAAAGTGTCTTTATATAGCCACTTCATCCTCCTCCAACATGATTCTGCATATTTGAGAAGTTGTCACTTCCAAAATATTTAGCTTCGCCTCGTGAGGACCAATTAAACTGTTTTCAGTTAAGACATATATATGTATATAATTCAGGCAATGTGAACTTTTTTAAAAGCTATTAGTTCCATAGACCTTTTGTGTTCCACTATGAGCCAGAAGGCTCACGCAAACCCACAATTGCAGTATGCTGACCAACGCGTACTGAACTCCCGCGAAGCACATAAATCCAGCGCCCCAGTGCACGAAGACACGGGAAAACCTGCTCGTTCTCAACCCAATAGGACTTGGGTAAGAGTGCTCTTTCTTGCGAGCTCATTAGCTTTAGAGTGACAACTATACAATATTAATATAAAGTTTGCTCATTGAATTGAAGAACCCTATGTAAAACCTGTTTAGATATCAGTGTCAAATGTTTCCAAAGCCTAAACTTCCTAAATGCTATCCGCTAGCCTTTTTTTACCTGTGAGCTCATCACGTTTAAATTTTTTTGGAAATTTAAAGAAATCAACTACATCTAGTCCAAAATAATGTAGCTTAAAAAGTTGTTATAATAATCTAATCTAATAACCGAAAAACTGTAAGGTCACCTTCCATTTCAACATTTGATCCTATATTCTAGGTATGCAACTTATAATTGTAATTTTTATAAATAAATATATTGGTTTGTTTTCGGCTCTGGCATCACCTTAAACTTCGAATATGCGGTACAGGGAATGCGTAGGTGTATTACATATTCAATACTACATATGTACATATTTATATGTACATACATAAGTGTACGCCGGGGTGTATGCCTCAGTGTTTTTGTTGAGTATCGAATGTTGCATGCAACGCAGCATCAACAACAGGAATGCCATTTGTGATAACATAAAATTTATGAGTTTAACTGCGAATGTATTTATGTACGGTATATGTAATTTTTATGTAATTCATGGTGAACTGATTGCATGCAAAAAAGTTTTATGGGAAAAATTTTAAGTAAAATGTAAAATGAAAGCAACTGGCAATTTAAATATTTCTAAACAGCCTTGGTTGATTTAATTTTACAAAACCTTATTAACACTTATTATCGCTTTAATAGCATTTATTAACTAACCAACAGTTTCAACTTCGACCTTGAAATTATACTATTAAACAAGACGGCTTTCAGTATATTATTGACATAGCGCCAAGTGATTACCACCTGTTCCTGTCCATGGCGAACGCCCTTGTTGGTGTAAAGTTGAACTCAAAAGAGGCTTGTGAAAAGTGGCTCTCCGAGTTCTTCGCAAATAAGGAGGGGGTGTCTACGAGGGGGTATTATGAAGTTGCCTTTTAGATGGAAACAGATTATCGAACGAAATGGCGCATATTTGAAGTAAATCCGATCACTATAACAGTTTTTATAAAGCATTAAATAAAAAGCAAAGAAGCGGAAGGGAGATATTTGATGAGTCATGGGAACATGCAAGTGAGGAATGTTCTCTGATTGCCATTAACTTGTGTATGGCCAGAGACCATTCTTTATGATTCAGCCCACGACTTCTGGTTTTAGATCAATTTGTCTTCTGGGTAGCCAAAGAACATCCGTTTGAATCCTCCCACCCACGCCCAAACATGCCCCTCAATTAAAAATAAACAACGGCGGAAGAGAAAACCCCTATTTGATAACGACCATGGCAAACGTAATAAGGACTATGATTTAAGGGCATGCACCTGGATTGGGAAGTGCCGCTGCCCAGTTGGTTGATGTTTTCATTAGAGTGATGGCTAACATCACCGCGGTCTAAGAAGTACGATAGACGGGACAAGGACTGAGACGAGTCGGTCATTGTGGCATTTACAACAGTGGTCATATAAAGGAGCGCAAATTCGGTATGGGATTCGTAGTGGGAGAAATGGTCTTCGAGTCCTGGCATTCACCGGGTGGATGCACTTATAGCCACAATCCCCATCAAAGCGAAGTTTTTCAACATATCGCTGATTTGCGCCCAAGCCCCAACGGAAGAGAAGGACGATGAGACCAAAGATACCTTCTATGAGCGCTTGGAGAACATCTATGAGAGCGTCATGAGGAAACATTCTGAAATGGGTTGAGGCTGGTTGACTTCGCCTTGGCCCGAAATATGGTTATCTGTAGTATTAGATTCCAGCACAATAAAATTTATCGAGCTACCTGGCTGTCTCCATATCGAAAAGCTACCAATCAGATCAATTATGTTGTGGTACTGCGCCTCTTCTCCAGCGATTTCTCCCAGCCCACATATCCATCGTGGGTATGTGAGTGAAGAAATATTTGCCAAGAGTAGCCCCTTAACACAGTGATCCAAGTTTTCAGAGATAATTACGTCTGTAGTGCACCGGATATGCCGATGAGACCCTCTCATTGGACGCTTTCAAGCTTTTTAGCGTGTAGCCTAACCCAGACGAATACACTATAGAACATAATTGGATTGATTCCGGTTTCATAGAGCCAAACTTCACTCTTGGTGATAGTTCCCACAATTTCCCCTATAGCTTCTTCACCAATATAATATTTGGACTCGATGAAAGCTTATCAACATGTTGTAGATGTGGACATCTGTACAAGGAGAGATGGTCAGATGGTTGACAAGAACGAAGGTGCTCTGTTTCAATAACCAAGTTCAATGAAACTCAAATGAAAACAATTTTTAACCATTCGTTCATAATCTCTCATTTTAACACGGATGGATGTTTGAAAGTTTCAAAGACATAAGTTTGACGCGACTGCGCTAACATACATATATCGATATATTCGCGTCGATTACTTCGCTATAGTTTTTTTCACTTACTAGCTTTTTTCCAATAAAAATCAAATCAAGAGTACTTCTTAGGTGAACGTTGTAGTCCTATGCAAGACATTTGCGACATACTTGTAAGCTTCTTTTGTCAGTAATCCACATTTAATTGAATGCCTCTCCATATCTTTCAAAAAGGTTTGTATGTCTATATGCGTTGGTGAAAATCCTTAAACGTATATTCACTTCGATTTAAAATCACTGCTACTCGTATGCCATTTACAAAGTACATACGTAGTATACATTTGTAATAACATACATATGTACGTATGTATAATCGTAATTGTAAGTAGCTTGTAGCACAGAAGTATACTTTTTGTATTTCAGAGAGATTTATTGCTGGCAAATTATTTTTCAACAAAAGTTGCCAGTATTAGAAAACATCGTAAGGCTAAGAAGTTTAAGCATAAAAGCAATTGGTTTATCCATCAAGAGCATGAGCATTGGATTAGCATCATTGGCAGGTCAATAACACAATAATATTGACTACACGAGAACCAAACCGCATAAAAGCCGTTTAAAATATAGCTACCACGCTCGAGTCACTTGAAAAAAATTTAAGTTTTCTCAAAAAGTTCGATATTATTATTCATCTTAGTTGCCATAAAAGATGTTTTTTAAAGCGATATTCATCAAGATGTTCAGGCCATCACAACACCTCACAGTTTATATCCATGCTTACATGCATTATGGTACTCTGAGCCCTCGACCCAAATAGATATAGCACATTTTTTTCTCCGGGTGTTAGATTCGTGATCTGAGAGAGACTCCGTCGCCGAGTTCTGGTATTACCCGGGTGAAAGAACATCTAGCCACAATTCGCATCAAAGCGAAGTTCTCCAACATATCTCTGATTTGAGTCTCTCCCCCGAAGAAAGATAATGACAAAGTTACTCAAGACGGTTTCTATGAGCGCCTAGAACGGAGCTATGGGTGCTGCCTCCACCACGATGTCAAAACGAGCTTGTCGTGAGTAAAATAGGTGTTAATTCAAACACTCTGCCTCTGCCAAAACGAAAAATACCCAAATAGGCTGGTGGTGATCGATTTTTCCGGGACTTTATTGTCTGTAATATCAGATTCCGCTATAAGATTAACTTCGGATCGAAAATCTCACAACCAAATCGACTAAGTTGTGATAGACAGAGCACATGTATCCAGTGTTCTAGACTTGCGTACGTTCAGAAGGTCAAATATCGACTCGGATTACTATGTTGTTGTAGCGAAATACAAGGAACTTTCGATGTTGAAAAGCTGCAAAGACAACAGATAGCCGAGCAATCCAGAACCGATGGGCTATCGGTTGAGCGTTTCAAATACGACGATGAAGAACTGACGAGGTGCATGCATCAGCTTCTTTGCAGAATATGGTCGGAAGAAAGCATACCCGATGATTGAAACCTAAGTGCGCTCTGTTAAATTCATAAAAACGGGGCCATATTGTTTAAGCCAATTATGGTTAATAAGCCTCGTCAAAAACACATGTAAGGTCCTGTCGAGCATTCTGAGATTAAACTATAAGACCAATAAATAGAATGGATCTTATCAGAGTGGCTTTAGGCCTGGTAATACCACCATTGACCTTTTGTTCACGGCGTACCAAATCCTGGAATAGATTCGAAATAAATATTTGTGTTTCATTATTATTATGGTTAGCTCTTACCCCTTTGCCCTCGTTTGCTATGTCAATACTTGCATTTTATTTACCGTGAATCTGCTTTACTGAATACTTGTTCGTATACACCTTAAATTTTCATTGGTAAACATACAATTGGTTTTTGTAAATATTTGCTTTTGCCGTCGGAGATGCCTTGGGCATAATTGAAGACTCCTTTGTGTGGTCATACTTGCACACACTTTTATACATTTATTGATATACAGAAGCCAACAAGTAGAGAAAATAGACCCAACATCGTCATGATAAATGATTTTCAAATTACTTTCTAGTCACTTTATCCTGTCAGAACGTTAGGTATTAAACGCTCAGCAGCAAAGGTAATGATTGTCAGTTTTGGCAAATTCCTTGCACGTTTATGCCACCGAAATGGGTAGTGGGTGACAGTGGTGATGCTTATCGTACCAGCTAAAGGCTACTTACCTAAATAAATACTTACACAGAGTAGTTTGATAGTATTGTCACCGGTTTGTTGTTGCTGTAAAAACATAAATAAATTAATGCAATGCACGTTTTCGCTTCCACTTTGAAGTCAACAAGCGTCCAGTCGACAAAGTACCCGCAAAATAGGTGTTAACTGCATCGTAATCGAAGCTAATAACTTCAGCAAGTATTCAACAAGAAATCATAGATTCAATGTTAATAGTCGCTTGAAGTATGACAGTGCTATTTTTAAAGTTGAAAGTTAAGAATGAACACCATTGAACCGTTGGTTATAAATATTACATAAAATTGTGATAATTTTATTTTAAAATATAAAATCTATTAAAAAAACAAGTAAGGAAGGGCTAAATTCGGGTGCAACTGAACATTTATTGCTCTTGCAACTTGCAAAAATCAAAGCCTGAGAATACTCTAAGGTGTAAAATCCAATCATATAGTGTAAAGTCAACCGGATGTTCGAAAATCCAGATATTAGTTAAAATGGAGGCTTGGTCAACTATTCTCTCAAATTTATCTATTTTAGGCGCAAAAATACAATTTTATGAGTAAAACGCACTCTCTTATTTTCATTGGGATAACTCACATATTGGCCGATATATGCGGTACAAAGTCACCCGGAAATTCAAAAATCTCTATTTTAAGTATATGGGGGCTAAAGAAAGTATTAGTCCAATTCAACCAGTTTTTAACATATAGACTTACCTTTACAAGAGAAGGATTAACCCTTAATTTCAGTTATATAATATACAAGGTGCTTTCTAAAGTAAACAGGACTTAAAAAATACACAGAACAATTTAAAATAGTCTCTTTCTGGTTCAATACAGCTTATTGCACGGTCTAAAAGCATGTCGAACGAGTGTTTTATCCCGTTGGCCATATGGGGGCCAGGGGAACGGGGACAGGAAAGGAGGAAAAAGGGTGTGTGTGAGAGTGGAAGGGGGGGACACAGGGGGGGGAGAGGTGTAAAAAAAGTCGTAGGGGGCCTCAGGAAAAGGGGAGAGAGGAGGGAGGGGAGTACAGAAGGAGGAAAAGGGAGGAGAAGGGAAAAGGCAGGGGAAGAGGAGAGGGGGGAAGATAAAAAGGAGGTAAAGGGGAAATAATGCCAGTGAAATCGCTTTTTGAATGGCTTCTAAACGTCTGCATAGCTCTTTCCTTTCATGAAGGAAAAGGGGTGTAGTTTTTCCGGAAAATGAAGGAATGTCGCACGTTAGCCAGTATTAACGTGGTAATATAATGAGAGCAATGTTTTGGTCGTCAGTCAATTTTTACTTAAAGTCTAACGCATACTCACACCTTTCGATAGCTTATTT